>NC_142806.1:40924617-41143797 GCF_049724085.1 Artemia sp. Qi Xiang Cuo
TTTTTTTAAAGAAAAGTAAAGGCTATATTAAACTTAAGATTAATAGAAATAGAAGCCTACAATAACTCAAAACGACCAGAAATTATTATTAAAGAATAAAAAAGGAAAGGAGAATGATTGGTATGGCTGTAACACTGCATATAAATTTATATACCTATATGCGTGGTGAGACAGTAGCAAGCGAATCTCGTGCTGATGCTTTTAATCAATTTTTCGTTAATCAGACATCTCTACATACTTCTGGCCCATCTCCTGAACAAACCCACAGTAGAACAATATCTGGTCTTTTCATAGCACAATATACGAAAGAGGAATTACTAGTGATTATCAGTAAGCTGCCTAATGGCAAAACCCAAGACACCTTTGGGCTGTGCAACTATATCTTGAAGAAGGCCTCTGCAGGTCTTGTAGCTCCACTTACACACTTGGTCAACCTTTCACTAGCAATTGGAGTTTAGTCTAATGTGTTCAAAACTGCCCAAGTCCTTCCCCTCCACAAAAAGGAGACAAGAGTCCTATCTCTAATTATTGACCCATATCAATTCTACCAGTTATATCAAAAGTCCTCGAGCGAGTGGTTTATAACAGAGTATATAGATTCCTCGATACCAAGCAGCTACTCTCTCCCCGTCAATGCGGGTTTTGGCGCTATTATTTAACTTTGCAGGCCTTAGTTGATTCGGTTGAATACACGCGAAATAGCTAGGATGCTTGAGTAAAGGTACTTGTAATTTTCCTGGATTTCGCTAAAGCTATTGATACGGTATGCCATTCCATCCTCGTCACCAAATTGCGTTTATTTGGAATATATGGTCTTGCTCACGAGTGGTTTTCATCGTACCTGACTAATCGTATACAGTGTGTAATTGTGGAGGGTAGTGTGTCGCTAATATTACCGGTAAAATCTGGCGTACCTCAGGGGTCGGTAATTGGTCCGCTCTTGTTTATTTTGTATATCAATGACCTGACAAAATGTCTTACTACAAATGCACACCCGGTAATATTTGCTGATGACTCAAATTTCTTCATTGCTGCTGAATCATCCGAGTCTGCTGCATAAAAGGCTCCAAAAACTCTTGACGAAATATCTGACTGGTGTTTTCGTAGCAAAATGCAGGTAAATGCTATAAAAAGCTGCATCATAGTCTTCACTTCTACTCCTTCAAACTCCTCATTGTCTCATAATGTTGCACTGTCAGTCAATGGAAATCCCGTTCCTCACACCATGGTCACTAATGTCTTTGGCATATTTTTAAATTTCCCTCTTTTGTTCAAAAATTACATATCCCAGCTGTCTTCAACAGTTTCATGGCAAATAACAATGTTGCAAATATATAGCCTGTTTTTAAGTGCTGACATGGTGAAAATGCTTTATAATGTTTTTGTCTTCCCCTAATTCATCCACTGCTGTTCTTTCTGGGGCAATACATTCAAACCTCTTCTGAAACCATTAAAGAGATCGCAAAACCGTACAGTTAAGGCCACATATTGCCTCCCCAGGCTATACCCCTCAACAGACCTATACAGAGACACTGGAACAATAGATATAACAGAGATAATCAACGTTAGTAATGTGTGTTTAGCACACTCGGCAATATTGAATAGAATTCCTGAAGGTCTTTCCAGGTACTTCGAACTTTGTAGCACAATTCTCCGCTGCAACAAGTACAATTTTATGCTACCGAGAAGAAGGCTTACAAGGTCTCAACACTCTCCAGTTTAAAGAAGTATTTCTGTATGGAACTGAATTAATTAATCTATTAAATCCATAAAATCATTTGCCACACTCCAAAAACGATACCTCTCTTACACAGTATTGGATACTGCATGAGTTAACGTCTCAATTTTTAGTTTGTATCTCATCCTCTCACTTTCCTTCTTAGACTCCACCTCGTCTCGATTCTTCCTTTCTAATTCTTTATCCCTCTCTTATGTTATCAGCTCTTCTCTTTTCATTTCAGAGTGTGATATAAATTTGTTTACCAATATCGGGTATGACTTGTACAAGCATTGCTTTGAGTCGAAATGTTCATGTTAATTGTTTCGTTTGTTCATCTATTTAAAAATAAAAGGTTGATCGATTGATGTAAATGTATATATAGTGGGCTGTAATAATGCAAAAGGTAAATATAACATTGGTTTAAGAATGGAAAGAAAGACAAAGAATGAACTTACAACGATAATCAAGTTAAAAATAAGTTCTGTTTGAACAATGCCATAACGCAATGACATTTGATTATGGTATTTGGCGCTTCGCATTGATATTTCAGTTTTAAAAGTTTTATCAATTTTTCTCAAAGGGAAATTACGAGGTGGTTATGAATGTAGACTTGCATCTAAATTAAATATAGTCACTTCCACTTTTCACATACGTTTATTGATATCGGTTTGATTTTTATTGTCTGTAGTACTGAGGAGCTCATTAAGGAGATAATCAAACACAAGTTTTAAAAAATTTTATCCCCTTTGTTCAAAAAACAAAGGCTACTTCTGCTTTTAAAATTTAACCAAATTAAGATAGCGTAAGTGTATCCAAGCTATAAAAGAATGTAAACAGATTTTTTTGCGAATTTCAGGTCAACTAGAGGAGGTACGAAACTAAATTAAACACTACTATTTGTGTCCAGCTTTTTAAAAGGGTGTACGCTGTTAAAAATTGCTGAAAATTTTTCTTCGCCATTCAAATAGCAGGCCAAACTATAAAGACTTTAAAAAACGAAAAGATTTGAAGTATTATTTTCTTTTTTCCTGAAAAGACTATGTCAATATAAAACGAACAGAAATTAATTAAAAAAAACTTTTTCCACAAAATAAGTTTTTCAAGGAAAAGTAACGAATTGCATTAATCAAAAATGAGCAAAAATAAAATCGAATAATCTACCAAGCGTGAAACTACCACAAATCAGCATCGACAAATAAATGAAACCCAGAACGAACAGAAATTACAATAAATAACCAAGTCAAACTCAAAACGAGCAGAAATTAACATAAGTTAGCACAAAACCCCTATGCCTTCCCAAAGCCAGAACAAAATTTGCACTTTACTGAAAAAACACAAATGAATGTACATTGTCAGTTTAATATATATATACTGATATTTAGTAATCAAAATGTTAATATTATTTGATTTATTAAAGTTATAAAAGTAAAAACATTTATATTTTTTTCAATAAAGTGCAAACTTTGTTCAGGCATTGGGAAGGCATAGGGGTTTTGCGCCCAACTTATGTTCATTTCTGCTCGTTTTGAGTTTGACTCGGTTATTTATTGTAATTTCTGTTCGTTTTTGGTTCCTTTTATTTATCGATGCTGATTTGTGGTAGTTTCAAGCTTGGTAGATTATTTTATTTTTGCTCATTTTTTGTTTAATGGAGTTCTTTACTTTTCTTTGAAAAACTTATCTTGTGGAAAAAGTTTTTTTAATTAATTAAAGTAAAGTAGAGGTCGTATTTGGAAGTAAGTCACTTAATTACTGTAATACTTATATATTAATGCTTTTTATAAGCATAAGCAAATTGAAGAGGCCAGAACTGCCATCGCTTCCCCCTGAAGGATAGCCCATGCCCGTTGATTATCCATATGTGAACCCTCTCTTGCCCCCCCCCCACAATAAAAATGTTGGAGCTACGTCCCTTGGGTTTGGTATTGGCTGGACTCCTGGGCGGGGTGCCCACCATGCACGTCTCCTCGGTTTAATGAGAGCCTTTCAAGGTGAAAGGTGTTCAACGTCAGGGTTCAGCCGTTTTGCTGTTGTTACTTTCACCAGCAGAAGTCAAAGAATTAAAAATGGGCATTCGACTTTTTTCACATGGTTAAATAGAGTTCTTTCTCGAAGACTCAAGACGAAACTCTTTCTAGTCAACAGCACATTATATTCCACCACTTCCAACGATATCACTTTTTGAGGTTCCTTGCTTTCTTCTCAAACACGACTGGCTGATAGGGTTTACATTTTTCAAATAAATCTTTTCTTCTTTTTGCATTTCAGTTTCCCGCTACTTGATTTCAGTTGTCTACACTTTATCACAGGAGCTCGTTGAGTCAAGACGTAAGTGAGTCTTTTACTAACTTCTCGCTTTTCTTGTCCCAGGTTTTCATTGTAGTTGAAATTTCAAACAAATCTTTTTGAATATGCTTTATTAATCAGCTAAACACTAATAGAAAATCCGGTAAATATTTCGCTATTCCTTTTATAAAATTACAAATGAAGGGAATCTACCAGTTCATGCTCTTCAAATGTAACAATTATCCTTTCTGCGAATGAGTTTTACCCCCAATCCTATTTAGGCAATACCAATCCAGGAATGGCCTATGCATTTGCACATTAGGGTGATGGGGGTAAAGTTTCAACTTGCCTCAGAAACAAACTTATTCCATATCCCTACCCTAATATAACCTATGCTAATATATACCCTTATGTGTTATGTATTGGTGGGGACAAAATTCATTTGTGGCAAAAGTGACAAAATTCTTTCTGCTCAACAGCACATTAGCCTATATTACACCACTTCCAATGATCTTACTTATTAAGGTTCCTTGTTTTCTTCTCTAACATGACTGGCTGATAGAGCTTACAATTTCCAATTAAATATTTTCTTCTTTTTGCAACTCAGTTTCCCCTGCTTGATTTCAGTTGTCTGCACTTCACAGGAGCTTGTTTAATCAAGATGTGAGTGTTTTCATCAAGTTCTTCCTTTTTTGCCCCAGTTTTTCACTGTAGTTGAAATTGCAAACTTCTTTTTGAATGTTTTATTAATCAGCCTGATTTACCTCTTTCCAAACTAAAGACTAATAACGAATCTGGAAAATATTTTGCTATTCATTTCTAGACTTAATGAAGGGAACCTACCATTTCATGCCTTTTATCAGTATTTTTTTGTTATTCATATTATTGACATACTAATAAAGTAAATGTACCACTCAATGCCTTTTTTATGCTCTTTCCAAATATAATAGGCCTAATTGTTTTTGTTGGAAATGTAATTTTACCCCATCTCTCCCACCCCCAAAATATACCAATTCAGGGTAGCTTATATAGGCTAATTTACACATTAGGGCCTTTGGGGGTAAAGTCTACTTCTGATGCAAATGAGAGGTAAGTTTAAACCTTACAACCACCCACTCCCTTAATGTACAAATATAGGCTATATATACCCTGAATTGGTCTATATAAGGGTTGGGGTAAAATTAATTTCATACAAAAATGATTATTATATATTCATAAAGAGCATAAAAAAGGCATTAAGTAGGGTCAATATCTACTAAATCATATTATTGAGTTAGGAATAAAGTGAATACACTATTTGATGCCTTTTTATGCTGATTACAAATATAATAAGCATTTCTATTAGAAATGAATTTCCGCCCCCCCCCCTCTTATAGGCTATACCTAACCTAACCCTGAATCGGCATATATAGGGGGTCAATATCTTCCAAATCATATTATTGAGTTAGGAATAAAGTGAATACACCATTCGATGCCATTTTTTATGCTGATTACAAATATGATAAGCATTTCTATCGGAAATGAATTTCAGCCCCCCCCCCCCTATATAGGCTATAACAAACCCTGAATTGGCCCATATAGGTGGGGGGGCTGAAACCCATCTCCAATAGAAATACTTATTAGCCTATATTCGTAATCAGCATAATAAAAGGCATTGAATGGTGTATTCACTATAGTCCTAACTCAATAATATGATTTGGTAGATATTGACCTAGAGTAGTATGGTCACTTTATTTGTAAGTCAATAATATGAACTGCCAAAAACTTCTACAGGCTTAGGCTAAGTATGTCCTGGGAAGGTATTTTGAAGTCATGGCTGGTGTTTACCCCCCCCCCCCCCCTTCCAGAAAATACCCCCACCTCAAGACCAGAAAGTAATTTGCACTTTACTGAAAACAATACATTTTAAATGTTTTTGCTTATTTTACTTCAACAAATAAAGAAGTATAGCTTAATATTGATAATTCTTTGCCTAAATTGTTTTTCTTTTTCATTTGTTTTGAATTTGGCACTTGCTACTGCCAAATATTATATAAAATCATGGAAGCCTTTTCAACACATGGATTTGTGTTTTTTTTCTAAGTTTTTAAGACACTCCTGGTGTGTAAATTCTCCTGTTTCCTGTTCCTTAGCATTTCAACAAAACTATAAAATACTTAAATGAAAGTTTCAAATTTAGAAAGCTCATTTTCCACAGGGGGTGGAGGGTATTTTCCATGAGGAAATTTTCCAAGGAAGGAGTAGCCTATTTTCTGTGGGGGTTACTTTCCAAAGCAGGGGGAGGGTTTCTCTGATAACTGAAAATTATGGTGAAATGTTTTGTCAAAATTCCAATAGGCAGACATATCATGTAGGCAATTTTCAGGACCCTCTAGAGGGAGGAGTTTGTTATAAATAGGTATTTCTGAAATATATTACTCTTGAACAACTTATTTAGCCTATAAACTAGTGATGTGTTATGAACCACTTTTCAATACCTTAACTAGTGTTGATAACTTATGTGGTTACAAAAATGAAACACCTTAACCTTAATTACCATAATTTGCACTTTGGAGCGAATTAAGATCCATCATGATCTGTTCCATGCCACATACTTGATGTGAATGACTAAAAATCAAATGCATCCCACTGGTACTTCCAGGGAACACCATTCCATTCAGCATCCAATGACTTCTTGAACACTTTATTACTGGATGCTGAGACTGTTTTATTTGACTGACTATTCCAGTGGTTTACTACACAGTGGGAGAAAAACAGTTGTTGAGTTTTGACTGATGGTTTAAACAGCTTCTTTGAATTTCCTCTCCTGTCAGTGCCAATATTTTGTGAAATTGGTAAATGGAATGGGGAGGGGGTTCTTGCAAAGTAAGCTTACGTGTCATCAGCATATCAGCTGTTGTTGGTAAACCAGTGTAGATAATTTAAGCTCCTTTAAATGTTTAACATAAGGCTTATCTCTCATCTTAGATACTGCCTTTGTGGCTCTCCTTTGCACTACTTCCAGATGCTGTACATCACCCCTGTCTCCTGGTGATGCTATGCACATTCTAAAATCAAGTACTGGTCTGATAAGGGCCTTGTACAAGCTCACAGAAACATAGGGAAATCTACTGGATATAGTTTGCTTTAAGAGTGCTAGGACAGAATTTGCATGAGTCTTTTTGCAGTTAGAATAGAATTTATGCTGGTTGTCAACAACGATTCTAAGATCCCTTTCTTCATCCACACTTTACAGTTCTTGAGTATTATTTACAGCTGGATTGACTGTAGTATACTTGAACCTGGGGTTGGACTTGCCAAAATGAATAACACTACATTTGTCAATATTAAAAGCTTATGTGCCTTGTTGTTGCCCATTTTTGAATATGGTCAAGATAGGCTTGTAGTGACTCATGATTGACTGCACCAAACAATTTTGAGTTGTCTGCATAGAGTTAGATGATTTGTAGTTATGTAGATTTGTAGTTTGTAGCCTTGACCAAAAAGGATATGCAGATAACATCCATGTTATACAGTATGGTGAAAGAAGCAATAAGAGTCGAGAGATTCCTAGGGATTTGCCAAGTCTTGACACTTGCTAAGTATCAAGTTCAGTTTATTTAATTAAACATTTTACAAATTGATCAACTTAAAACTAACACTAGTAATAAGCCTAGGTATGTGCCACCGCTCCCCTCACTAATGAGGGTGAGAAAAGGCAACTACAGCAAATATAGTTCACGTTTTATAACCATAAAACAGGAATTCTGATCATTCATAAAACGAAAAAATAAACAAGAAAAACTTTGTAAAACAATTGTTCTAACTGTTTTCTTAATGTTGTTGACAAAAATAGCACTGAATTTTGGAATTCAAATTTTTCCATCAAAAATTCAGAGTATGTGTGCACATTAGGGGGGTGGAGGGCAGTAAAGTTCATAGTAAATTTGCATTGAGGCCATATAATTTAGTTTGGATGAAAGTGAAAACATCATTTAATGCTCTTTTATGTTCTTTAATAATTCATATAAAATACCTTTTGGGCCCCTTTAAGAGCTCAAAGATTCAATTAGACCCAGAATCAATTAAAGAGCATTAAAAAAGGCATCAAATGACGTTTTTGCTTTCATTCTAGCTCAATTATATAACTAACTACAAATTCACCTTTTATTAGGTCACTAAAATATCAATTTTTTTTCACCATTTCAATTTAAGTGTTCATTTTTTGAATGTTATCGACTAAAAATAGTGCTGAATTTTGTGATTCAAAACTTTGCTGTCAACATTTCAGGGTATATTCTGATTCAAGGTATATATTTACGCACTAGGGGGTGGGATGGAGGGTAAGTTCATGGTAAATTTGCAGTGGGCTATATAATTTAGCTAGGATGAAAGTGAAAATATTCTTTGATGCTTTTTTTTTTGCTTTTTCTTAGTTCATATAAATATTGGTACTTTCCCACTGTATGGGCACCTACAAGGAAACCAGTCATGAAAAACCCGTTTTTGGCAGGTTAATTCAATAGACGGCTTCAGAGTAATGCAATCCATAGTGCGATTTTCATTGCGTATACGATATTTGAACTGTGGTTTTTTGAGGTTTAGGGGGGGAGGTACCTAGGTTAGGTTAGGTTATGTGTTTAATATATGTAATGCTTTATGCTACTGGCTTTTTTTACACAAATGTATCCAATCAAAAATTTGAGTGCCATTTTATTGAATCTAGTCAAGCAATGAAATGACAGTCTGGTTGACAACACCCTTTACCAGGGGCATCACTAGTCTTTTATCTTTGGGTGGGGCATCCAAGATGTGCCAACAAAAGACTAGCAGAAAATTGTCATATATTGTAGAGAAAACTTCGGTATAAAAGTAAAATCAAGACAGAAAATAAGCTAAACTTTAAGGCTGGGTGGCTTTTCATTTTCCACTTTTCTACAAGTAGGTTGAGGAGAATTTTTTTTTCCAGAAGGTCATTTCTGATGCCCATGAGCATGAGATGGTCAAGTTGATCATGTCCCACAGATGACCTCAATCTATTCGTGATGATTTTCATCTTGCTAAATATTTATTCACCTTGGACCAATGTCACTGCAATAGTTTTTGCAAAAGTGACTGCTCTGTAAACTAAAGGCAATCCTTGTCTGTTCTTTTTTGCTAGAGAGCACAACTTGGAAAACTCAATGATGCTTCTAGTGCCTTTGCAACTACCTGCAAAAGTCTTGCAAATCTGCAAAAAGAACAATAATGTTCCCTCTGTGGACTAGGCATTTTAGGTATTGAATATTTCTTCCTAACTTCTTGGGAATGTGAACTTGTGTTCCATCAAAGTGCCTAATCATGTTACTTGTAAAATTGTAGAATTGTCAGTTTTTCATCATTGATTTAAGCCTTTTGCAAAACTTGTAGAATATCTTATGCTATATTGGCTCCTTTCTTTAACTCAGAATCTACAATGACAAGTAAATGCTCTTTAGAGGTTCCCTCTATCAATGTTCTGTACTGCTACAGTTAAACACAACTACAAACTAACTACAGTTAAACTACACTACAAAACTACAGTTAAACTACACAACTTAAACTACAGTTAAGACTGTGTCGTCTCTGTGTCGACACAGAGACGACACACTTCATGGCCGGAAGATGGTGTTTTGTCTGTGAACATGTCAAAGTAGTCAGCTTCATTAACTTCTGCTACGATTTTTGAACTAGCTCTGTTAGAACAATCACAATTAATTTATTTTGGCTACTACTCAACAAATAGCTGTTGACATTTGGCTTCATCTGATTTTTCATTTGAGGGTTGATTTCAATGTTGTGTCAAATAAAGATTAGCTAACTCAACATGATTTTCTCCATCATGATTCTTCACGCAAAATGCCAGCCTTTGTTTACCTAGAGTGGTGGTAACATCTAACAACATATATATAATGTGGCACCCTCTTTTCCTTTCTTTTTCTGACTCTTTCATTAGATTCTTCTTACTAAACTTGGCAATTATTTACTTTGATTGGAAGTGAGTAATAAGCATTTCAGCCTTGGCTCCCTTACTTTGCATTTTGTGCCAGTTTCTAGTTCCTGTTATAAATGAAGAATCTTTGTTTTTGTATTCACAGCCGTGTCCTGTTGTAAACAACAAACAGACAAAGCAGTAAGCTAAATTTTTCTTGACACCATACTCTAGGTTCAGGTACTTATTGTACCAGTTTCTAACTAACTGCAACTGGTGTTTGGAACTCTGGGATTGGATTTCCTTGTTATTTTTGGAAAATTGATTTTTGGCTGAAATGGTCCTAGTTTGATAAGCTTCAGCTTTTCTGAGTTTGAAAATTTTTATTCTTGAACCTGGGATTGTGATTGACTTACGATTCCAGCTTGCTGTAAATTTTTGGCTTCAGATTCTAATCCTTCCATTTTTGACACTTTCTGAGAAACAAATTTTTCTGACTGACTAAGCCTAGTTCCATATTTGCTGATTGATTGCCCTATGGCTAGCACTTGTATTCCAGTATCTAGTTTGTTAGTTACGGAATCCAACTTAACTTCAAGTGTCAGTTTTTATTGCTACCTTGGTACAGTCAACAATGTAAGAAAGAAAATCGCCGAGTCCCACCTTTTCTTTGTGATCAATTTCTGAACAGCAAACTTTCCATTTTTTTTTTCTTCCACCAGATCGTCACACACACACACAGCGTCGTCACCACAGCGTCAGACCTGAGAGGGTAAGTAATCTACATTTTTTTAACCGCATCTTGTATTCAGACTGATATTTGTCAAGGATGGACCAGGACAAATTTTCTCAAGTGATGTCTGAAATGTTACTTTGATTTCACCACAGCTTTTTCTCTTTATTTCATCCATTTGTAAACATTGAAAACCTCATAACATTCAAAAACCTATAAGGAAATTTGGCCATAACCTAATAGGCATTTTCAAAACCATATTCTTCTATGCTTTATGCAGGCAATTCGGTATTCATTAGTTCACTTTGGTTCCATTTTATAGCATACCTCAAAAGAAAAGAGATATAGAACCCCAGATCATAGAGAGCAAGATCTGCTGTATAGTAATGCCAATATTTTGTATATGCATATTTAAGTATAATCCAATATCTCTAAAACTTACACGTCTCCAATACTCCAGTCCTCTAACTGGGACTGTCCTCTAACTAAAAAAAAGAAGGTAAAAACAAAAAGTTTGCATATTAAAAGTACATGTTCACCTCTTCAGGATAAATCATCTTTTTATCAAGGAGATTTCTTAATTATCCCTAATCTTATTATCATTTCCTTGTTTATCAATAAAAAATTATTGAGTGTTTCTCAATCAAATTTTTTAAAGTTTACTACCCTTTAACAAACTGATGCTAGTTGATCAAATTTCGGTACTTGCGCATAATATGCTGCATATGAAAGAAGTCAAGTTTGGTTAATGCTAATGAAATATAATAAAATAGGATGAATATATAATAGTTAAGAAAAAAAATTGGGCTCTATACTTGCGCATTGGGGGTGGGGGGTAAAGCATAGCATATATTAAATACGTAGCCTAACCTTGGTACCTTTTTCCCCCTAAACCCCAAAAAACAATCGTTCAAATATTGTAAACTCATTGAGAAACCACGCTATGTAATCATGCCTCTTTTGCAAATAGCAGTTCGACGGGTTTCGTGTCTGGTTTCCTTGATACAGTATATAGCGGTGTGTAGCATATGATGCACCAGTACCCAAATTTGTCATTAAAAGTAAGATTCTGCCCAGACTTCGGGTGTCTATCCTATCAAATCGTGTACTCAATCGTGTTTAAATCAAATTTCGTGATAAACATCTTTAGCAGTGTCAGAATGCAAGACAATAGGTGGCTGAAACTGCAAAGCATTAAAAGGAAAATACATTACACTATTCAAATCTTACTTATTCAATTAGATTTAAACCTTTAGCCTCCTCAAACCTTCAAACCTTTAATATATTTAATGCTAAATGTATGTTCAATGCGTCAATACCTTATGACCACTAAATATTTCTCCTTGTACTACAAAAATATTATGTTCAGATGCCAACTGGTACATAAATTTTAGCCGACTGTGCCACTGCGCGTGTGGGCGGTTCTAGTAGACAACAAGCTCAACGTAATTGATGAAATCAGGTTTCAATTTTTTGTATTTAGCCTGTTGGTAAAATTTTGTTTCAACTATAACTGGCCTATTAAAAGTTTTCAGTGTGCTTTATATCCTTTCAGTACTTTAAGAGGCTTCTAGGGGACACAAATTTAAAGTGCTTTATTACAAATAAACATTTGCCTTATGTATGAATCTAGTGAAATGTACATGTTGAATGGGAGGTAGGCATGATCTTCACTAAAAATCACTGTAAAGTTGTATTTTCTCTAGCTACCATGAAAGATTTGGGTTTATAGCGGTTAATTAAAATATTGGACAGTCCTGGCATAGACTTTTCCTTGGTTTAGCTTGCAGTGCTGAATGGACAGGTTCTATTACAATAAGGAACGCCATTGAGCTTTTATGATGACATTTAGAACGGGCGGTCAGAATTTTCTTGTTGAATGTTCATACTGACATTTTTTCCAAATTCCCACTTTACTTCAGATGAAGGGTGATTTATTGACAAGAATGATGTATTTTTTAGCGTGGATGTTTGGTCTTGAGAATAATGCAGTTCAACCAGGAATATATGTAGAGAAAGGAGTGGAACAAGTTTAAAGAAGCACTAATGAAAAATTTTCAGCCAACAAGATTGGACATCACATAAATTCAGAATATAGTCCGAAGTTTGTGAATCATTGCAATATTGATATCAACAACATGGTACTAAACTAACACATTTTCTATTTTTAATAGTCCACATAAACTAATCCCTTAGAAACATTTGTTTTGATATATGAACATTGATAGGGTTGACATTTGGACATACACATGGTTTTATCAATTTTCTGGTTTCTGAGAGTGTGACTTCAATGAAAGTTAATTGTTCCACTGTAATATTGCCCAAAACCCTTTTTAGCTCGTTCAATTTGAGAATTGTTGGCTTTCCAGAAGTAAAAGCAATTAGAAGCATTTATAAGTTGTAAAAGTATCTATTGTTTGTTGTTAATAAAAGGGTTCATTGATAAATTTTGGATGTAACAAAAAAAAAATATGGCCATTTCAGCAAAAGTTAGTTTTTATCCTACGAAATGTATTCAAGTGCAGACAAAAAAATTAACATAAATAATATTTAATTTTCCAATTGGGTTTAGAACTAACAGCTTTCTATTCTTGCTTAGATAAGCCATTGCAGTATTCTAACCAGGTATATGGAAAATATTTTGAATTTAAATTTTTACATCAAATTTCGTCTGCTACAAAATATAGGTTGTTTTCATACCTAGTAAGAATCATATGAACTAATTTAGTTAGATCTTGTTTGTCTTTTCTGTTTGTTCTGTGAGCTAAAAAAGAGGATTGTTAAAAGAACCTACATTTCAACATCGTCATTAAGATAAAACAAGTAATAAACTCCGATTTTTGACCATTGTGCTTAATTGAGACAGTGATTTTTGAAATTTGTTATAGCTGGTTTAATGTATATAATTTCATTCTCTTGGCTTTCTCGGGTCTTCCAAATAAAGGATGTAATTGTTCTATAGATAATGTTTCCCTCATTTGTGGTAATTTGTCATTTTTCCTGTTTTCCTTCTTACTTTTTCTGTGTTGATCAATTCACAGATAGCTATTTATGGGTCTAAACTTATTTTTCCTTGCTTCAACCGCTCTTGTCGCTTAAGTGCATTGATAGGTCACCTATGTTGTTTTTTTTTACTTACTGTTTTTTTTTGTTTCCTTTGTATTATTATTTGCGTGGAAACGTCCCAGGGACTGGTATATTTCTCGAGTTTCGGCATAATTTTCTATTACTTTTTCTCTTTAATTTAGTGTCTTCAATGCTAAGATTTGGAATAGTAAAAATTACTTAATATAGTCTTGTACAATCCTAGAAGTATAGGTTAAAAAGAAGGTTGAATACCCGGTAATAAATATTAGTCTCAAAATGATCGAACAAAAAGTATTGAAATGATGGTTCAGTTCTGCTTCTGATAGTTTTGATGTATAACTTACCAAACCTGCTGATCTGGTTTGATCAAGATACAGTTTTGTTCCTTTGTTGGTTTCTTTCTCTGAATCTTATTCCTTTTTTAGTTGTCAGATCTCAAGTCTTTGGTCAATGTCCTTTTGATGAACCAAAACTAGAAGAGTGGTAAGTATCCATGTATTTATATTTCACTCTTATTTTAGGCTGTAAGTGAAGATTCTTGTGTAATTATACGTGTATCCATAACTGAAGTAGGCGGAAGGTGAACATACTGCTTTTGTCTTTGCTCTTTATGACTGAAAAAATTAAATCACTCACAAATCCGATTTGTCTTTAAATGAACCTTAAAGTAATGCCCAATTCCTTATTTTTTGGCTCAAGAAATAAATTAAGAAGTTACTAAAAACATGCCGAACGATATGCTGCTATGTCTAGAGGACGATCTAAAAAAGGTACTAAGCTTACAGCTTTTTAAGTTTCTTTCTGGTGAATATACGTAAGAATTTGAATTAAAAAAAATTAAATATCACAAGGGGGCATTAAAATTTTTGATATGCCTAGGTAGGGTTTGGTCCGAAATTGGTTGCGAACCACCGTTTTAGAACCATTGGTTCGAAATGATCACCCTTAGGGAAGAGCAAAAAAAAAAGAGATATATGATCTTTACTTCTGAGAAGAATCCACTCGTGGATAAGGTCGTAACCTCTACAGTAGGGTTTTCTGATATGCTGTATCTTATGGTGTGAGTTTGATCAGGATCGCTTGACTTTTGGGAGATACCCCCCCCCCCTTTTTTTTAAATCAGGCAAATTTTCTCTGGTTCGTAGATTTTGATTGGTAACACTAAATTTAATGTTTATGTATTTGGAATCACCATGTAAAGCCAATTGTTCTGATGTGTTGTTATCAAAAATATTTTAAGACTTTCGGTTACTATTGTGCTGAGTCGCTCCTTACTCAGTTTGTTACTACGGAGAGTTCGATTAAACCAGGATGACAACCAGCCATAGATTTTACACAAGCATCGGAATAGCTGTTATTCCATGTTGTATTCCAATAGCTATGTTTTACCATGGAATAGCTTTGTCTTAAAACGAACAAAAGCCTGAACAATTGATACTCTGGTATCAGTCTCTAAATATCTTGGTAAATGCAAATCTTGTTAAATATTTACATGTTTAATACATTTAACACAGCGTGCTTGAAAGTACGCTCGACTTCATTATCTTTTACCTTTAAAGGTACCCATAAGGATTTGTATCAGTTGACAGGGGTTGATTCTTAGACCTCGTCAACCCCGGGGTTAATCATGACCACATTAGGAATCCCTGTCTTAAATAATCTCCATAGAGCAAGTCATTGAATGTGGAACTGATGAGATGAAGCTTGCACTCTAATTAGTTAGGGGAGTTAAAACTACTAGAACCAATAGCTCTGCGTGAACTTGCATTACAACATAGTCATTAAGATCATCACCAAGAAAATAAAGTTTAGTCTACAGATATGTATCTGTAGACTAAACAAATAATAAATTTTTTAAACTCCAAGATGGTGATTTGGGAAATTTGTTATTGCTGGTTTATTGTATATAATTTCTTTTTTTATGGTCTTCTCGGGTCTCAAATGATGTAACTGTTCTATAGATGATGTTCTCCTCATGTGCCACTTGTCATCTTCTAGCAACACTTAAAATCAGTTTTGCTAGTATTCATGCGAAAAATTTTATGGAAGTGTAGTAACATTAAAGAAAAGAGTATTAAACTCCAGGATTAGTAGGACAATGCAAATGTTTTATTTTGATTTCATTGCAATAAAAATCTTGAATCCACAATGGTTTGGATGAGAAAATGATGTCAAGTTTATTTAACTTATCCAACTGCTAATTTTTGAAATTGGTAAGCATTTGAAAACAATTGAAAAAAAACTCCAATGATATGATTTTACAAAGGATTTGCCTTTGAGGATTTTGATTCGACTGTTCATAATAAAGCCATAAAGAAAACGTTTTAAATCCCTACGTTTCTACGTGGACCTTGTTACTGAAATAAAAATTTCAGTAAATATACATAGCGATTTTAATTCCAAACATAAGTTTATTTTTGTGCTAGCATAAAATGCATCTGCTTTTAAGAAATGGCTCATGAGTTGGGGGTTTGGGTTTGTGTTCTGTCAATTTTTGGTTGGAAAGTTCTACTGGATTGCAGTGATGAAATTAATGTTTTTTTCTGACACCTCTTCAGAATAATTATTGTTGACGCCTGTTTCTGATTAATTGTTTTTCTTCAAAATGCTGGTAAGTTCTTCTTATGGTACTATTTGAATAAATGTTTTGTTTTAGATGGAATCCACTGAAGTCGCAATATTGTCTCGTAACAGTTAATGTCGATATCGCATGTGCATCCTGATGGTTGGATGGAGCTGATAATATTATCATGAGCAGACAGTTGAATGGTCAATTCGATGTAAGTTCCATTATTTCTTTGTACTGTAAAATAAAATGCCAGCAGTCTCTCAAATTTTTCAATTGTATAAATTAAATTATTATCTTTTCATTTCGACTTCTCATTTTTCTATTTTTCTTACTGTTTGATAAAATCCTTTTGGATGATCATCATACCTTGTGTCCACTGCGGTTTTAGGATAGCTTCCTTTGAAAATCCTGCTCCTTTTCTATACATAGTTCCAGGAGTTTGAACTTTGAAAATTTATGAATCGCAAAACTACATTGGACTTGACCTCGGAAATTATTTTTCCTTAATATTTTTGACTATCGTATGGTTTTTCTTTCTGATAATGTTTGTGGCATTGTTTGCCAGTTTTTAAGTTGTTTGTGCCCTTTGAAGTTTCCTTTGCTTTAATTTGGTTTTTATGACTCAGAAACGCGAATTCGATTTCTTCTGGGCTTGTGATAGGAATTTTTGGAAAAAAAATATCTTACGAGTGTGATCGAAAGGTTTATTTCGTTTCTCATTCTTCCCTATTTGAAGTCTATCTGTGCTTCGAAATGATTAAAACATAATGCTTTATCTTGATAAATCAATGAAAATTATGCTTTCTCCACAATGCCAATGATCTTCAAACTTGAAACTGATATTTTGAAAATTTCGTATTAAAGTTTGATTTATTTTACACTTATATTCCAGGTTTGAAAATCCTTTTTCTAACGAAATGTCGCGTTTATTGAATAAAATTTTTTTATGAATAGTCTCAGTGGTTCCACTCATAGTTGTTTGGTCTGTGTACTTTGACAATTTGAAACTATTGTCTTCAATGTATCATTTTTTTTCTGGGTGCCTTGTATTATGTTGGAACTTTCAGGGTATGTTGAGTACAGTGAACTGAACCAAAAGACAGCGTACATTTAGGTGTTCAAAACTGCGTATTTTCAATATCGCAAGATCGTTTCTGGGTATTAATCTGAAATTTTTTGGCATTTGGAGTTGAGGTTGATTGGAGTTTGTTTATGCTCTAAGGTTATAAAATGATAGTTAAAACGGCCATTCTCCAATTCTATCCATCCGATTACTTGTGGCCCAAGTTCTGTTATATTTTCCCGTCATCAGATTTTATTTATCGAGAATATTGAGCTACAGGAATGTAATTACAATTTTTATTTTCAAATGATGACCATTAAAATAAATTGACGCTTGTAAATTTCTATGAATGATTTGAGTTGCAAAGGGCAAAGTCGAAATTTATTCGATTGGTTACTGCTGCTAAAGAGCTTGCTTCTAGTTTGACAGTTCTGTTTGAGGAATAAACAGGGTTTACACTTTATCTAGCCATACTAAAACGAATTTGAATTGCTACAATGAATAAATCACTATCACTTGCGCTCATTTGTTTATATTACCAGATTCATGATAAGGTTTTCTTGTCCAACAAAGATGATGTTATCCAATTCTGCTACTGACGTTTAGTGACGAAGAATACTCAGCTCACTCTGATATTTCATCAACTCTGGGCTAACAAATTTTTTCTTTTCCTATTAATTCTTATGGAAACTTCTTTATTTCAGGTGTTGCATCAGGTGTGATTGACTTTGCTGAACTACTTCACCTTTAATGTCAAACCCAATGTGATTCTTCTAACGTATATCCAAAGGTATTTAATTCAAATTCTCAGTGGGTTTTTATGTTATTGATCAGACAAGGTGTCAAATTTTATTGTATTTAGTTGTGTAATGTTGTAAAGGAACGTTCAACTTAAAGCTAAGTATTATGGTTATTTTGGTTGCTCCAACCAACGAAATTTTATAATATCGTTGTGCACAAAACGAAAGGGCTTATCATTTTACGGATCTTTGGATTGAAGTGGTAATGGAGTCGATCATAAAAAAGCTTATGAAAGATAAAAAGTGTTAAATGAATAATAGGGCTTACTTGCTATCAGTTAAGTTAAACAGTCATTTAGACATAAGTACAGAAAAAGTATGTGGTTTGCTTTTATCTTCCATAGAATCGCCCGCATACATAGACAGGAATTTTCCCCCTTATTAGTTTTTTTGTACCTTCCTAGGTGTTAGTTGTTTGCACCAATGACAGAATTGAACCAGAGGGGCTGAATTTTTTTTTCTCTGAAACATGTTAACTAGTGAAGTAAATGTATCAATTTTAACTAAGGAATATTTCTGGCCGCCTGATCCGTCATAGTTCCAGCAGGTAAAACTTGTAAAATTTATGGATCGTAAAACTATAGGTAAAACCTTGGAAATTAATGACGTCTGGTAGTCTCATTCTTCCTTTAGAAGTCTATTTGTACTTTGAAATGATTAAAATATTATGCTATATCTTGATAAACCCATGAAAATTAAGCTTTCACCAAACTTTGAATTCGTATTATATTTTTCTTCTTAAATGCTGATTTGGTGTGCACTTATATTCCAGGTTTGAACATCCTTTAGTATCGAAACGTCGCCTGTATTTGACAAATCTCGTTCAGATTTTTGAAGGTGATGCAACTCTCATAAAAAATGGATAATTCTTGGTATCAAAAGGTGCCGTTTCTGTAGCTGGACGTCTGGTTGGAATAAGTAAGTTTGTGTAGTTTTCAAACTTTCAGTTGCTTTGTATTTGGTTTCAAAAGTTAAGAGATAATCAGTATTATAACAATGTTGAAATTAATCAGTTGATTGGTTGAGGTGCTAAATCAACGGAAGTTTTAAAATTGATATTAAATCTGAAACGTTTAAACTGGTTTTAAATCTCTTAAAAATTTTAATTAATTAAAAACAGCCTGTAAAAAGAACTAACTTTATTTGAGTAGAAAATTCTTATAAATAATCTGTTGTTTCTCTCTTGGTTGTTTGGTCTGTCTATTTTGACAATATTGGTGTTTTGAAGCCGTCGCAGCTTCAATAAATTTATATTCTTTTTTATGGCGTCTGGTTTTTGTAAAACTATGGATGGGGTACAAGAATTAGTTGTTGGAACAAATGACTAAAGTAAAACAAGAGAGGCAGACATATTTTCATGAAAGAAGCTAAATATGTTTGTTAATTTAGTTGAAGAATATTCCTGGCCAACTGTGAAATCCAATCCAAATGTAACATGTCCCCTCGTTTTATGTTTAATATGTAGAGAAACTAGTCGTGGTGTATATGCCCTAGGTTTTCAGTTGTTGAACACAGTAAAAGGGTCTAAATTATGGCTACTATTCCTGTTTACTGCCTTTTATCTATACTGCGATACTAAGCAGCGAAATTCTTAGTTTTTTAGTTTTTATTATTCTGATAGTTCATTTTGAATTGAATGTTAAAACTGGATTCATTCTAGAGGCATAAGAGAATGGAAATTTGGAAGCACAACCCCAAAATGACTCTGCATTATTGAAGTAGTTCAAAACTACGAATTTTTGTTGTAATAGAAATTATGTACGTGTTCAAATTTTAATCTAGACAGATTCGGGAGTTTTGCAATATTTATTATCAAACTTCAAAAATGTTTTTTAAAGTTTTGAGTCGATCTATAACATGTTCTCTACTTAATGAAGCTATGATGTTGCTTGGTATTTGCTACTCTTGAAATATTATGACGACAACCTTACCACCTTATTTGACTGAGCTGATAAATAGTTCCAGCTAAATCTTCTGTTTAATTAATAGGTTTCCAAGAGTTTAATTAGTTTACACTTCCTCTTTTTTAGATCGACAGATGATGGGATCTTAGCAACATGAGTTCAGTCAATCCCGTAAGTTTGGCTTCTTTTTTTCCTTTTCTTTGAATTTCATGTACAAACTCACTAGCCAGTAATACCTATATAATTATCGGTTGTACAATTTAAACGTATCAATTCAAAGTTTGTCCCTTATTAGCAAATTAGTTTTTAACACATTCTTTATTTGTTTAAAGTGAAAAAAAGGTCAAGCAAAATTTTGTTTGAGCCGACATTGTTGGTCATAGTTGTTGGAGACTAAAACTGTACTTATTCTTTTGCCTACTATTTTATGATTCCATCCTAACTCTTGGAGCAGGGGTGTCGTTTGGGGTTGGCAAGGGAGGAAGTTGCCCCCCCCCCCTAATGTGGAGAAAAAATATATGTCCCATGCTTTTTGACTATTCAGATATGGACCCCTCTTGCATCCTAATAAAAATGCTGGAGATTCGCCTCTGTTGAGAGGTTGGGACAAGTGTTGATATTTCACTCATTGACATAAAAAGTTATCACAAAATGAGATTAAAATAAATTGGCGTGTGTCATTCTAACCAAAGAAACCGCTTTTTGTTTCAAATAGGGTAAGATCGAGTCTAGATGTGAATGACTTTCCTTAATCAATTCAGATATAAATACTTAAAAACATGGAACTAACATTTGCTAATCTCAACTACCGTGTGGAAAGCGATTATTTAAATTAGTGATTGGCAACTTTCAGTTCAAAGAGCCTTATAGCCTTTTTGCGACAAAAAATATGATTAAGAACCGTTTCTGTCATGAAAAGTCATATCCATAAGAACGTACTTATAGATATTTTAGTGTTTACTTTGTAGCTATAACAAGTTATATTTTGTGTGGGTCTTTCTGAAGCATGAAAAAAAATTAAAAAAATTAAATCAAGAAACGCCACATAAGATATTCTATACCTTACATTTTTACCTAGTTTGGTATATAGGTAGAATATCACAATCTCCTTTTTTCTTCATCCATTTTTATTTTTCATTTTTTTTTTCTTTTGTTTTTAATGTTATAAAAGGCAGGGGAAAACTATCTTGGAGAATTTTAGTAATTCTCTTGGAGAATTTTAGTAATTCTCTTGGAGAATTTTTGTAATTCTCTTCGAGAATAATAGTAAATAAAGCGATTGCTTATGAAATTTTTGGTACATCAGATCATAGCTGAAGAGAATCTGACTAAGGAACAAAAGTTGGTTCAATAAAATCATTTACTAAAATATGACGCGCTCTTGAATTAAAACTACATTTTTTCTGGTTGGTCCAAGATGATGTTTGCATAGGTCAACTGATACTAATGCTGTTAAATTGTTTATTCTCTGATTGATAGGTACATTTTTAACTTTAAAGTTTGTATTTTTGAACTACTCTAATGTAGGGTTTCTCTTAGCAGTTGCCTTCGATATGTTTTGAGCGTTTTATGTCATCTGTAGTCATAAAGGAAGTAGTAGAAGTAATGCCACCAAGGTGAAATATTTGAAGTAGTAACATACAGGTATGTCATTTTGTTATTTTGTTTGTTCAATTTTTAAATGTTAATTAATAATGATTACAAAATGTTAGGCTAGTCTTCTGCGTTGTGTTGAGGGAGGCGGCATACAGTTCAGATTTTTTCGGAACATTTTTCTGCTGAAGCCCTCCCCCCCCTTCAAAGATAGCTTAATCCTCTTCAACATTCCCCCCTCCCTGTCAATGGTCTGCCACAACTAGTTCATATATAATTAATTCGACAATGAATAAAATGTATTGCGATTAGTTTAACTAGATTTGATGGGATGTACAATGTTAATGTTATTTATTCATTATGGTTTAGCTAATAAATGATTAAATTAGTTTTTCTTTTTTTGTGAAAATTTTCATTTCCGTAATTTGTCATATTCATTATATTCGCATTATTTTATTTCTAAGAATGTTCAATAATAGTCTAGTTTAATTTATTGTAAATTTAGGTTAAAATTTCAGATATCATTTTAATTTCATTGACTCTTCGTTGATAACGTTAAAGGGAATATATTCCAATATTGACCAATTAGGATTAGTCTACCAGTTTAATCTTAGTCTTGTAAACGGATACAAATGTCGATAGTTTTCCGTGTTTTGGAAATTTCTCATAGCATGCCAATTAAATTTAAACATAAAAAAGCTTGAAGCCTTGTTTTAACCCTAGATGCAGACTGTAACTTTGATTTAATATTGTTTTGAGAGGTCGATTTTCATTATCCACATCCCCAAAAATTGTGCATTTTAGGTGGCGCGGTCGTCTATGAACTTAGCTCCCTCTGTTCCTCTCATGACATCCCTCTTCTGGAAATTCTTTCCTCCAAAGTGCTGTATTCGGTCTGGGGTTTAACTGATTTGAAAATAGACCGCAGGCTGGTTGATCTAGTTTGACAAGAGTAGCTAAGTTACCCAAACGATGCACAAATTGAACAACAAGCTTCATAGGTGCATGGTTCTTTTTCATTTTTGCTATGATGATTTGTCTTTGTCTTAGCTCGATGCTGATATTTTGACTGCGTTCGTCTTCTGATTTTAGTTCATTTAATTAAACATGTTTATGCTGTCATTTTTTCAATATAAATTATTTTTATTTTTGTTTTTCAGGTTTCATCAAGTACTTTTGTCTTAATGACGTGAATTTATACACCTGTCCAGATACATTGACTTACCAAGAAAATTTGATATGAAGATGGACAAAAACGTTGACATTTGACCATGACTTCTAGGTAAGATTCCTGTTCTCAACTGCTTAAACATCCTTTGTGTATGACTATAAATAGAAAATGACGCAGCCTATCGTTTGAATCAAAAGTTGAATATATATAAAAGTAAAAAGTTAACTAAAATCAAATATTTACGTAGATTTATTTGGGTCCCGGCTCCATCCCATTAGTTTCGAATTTTTACGATTTTTCGATTTTCCATGTAAAAATTTATATGCTTAATCTATGGTAAATACAAACTCCTTTCCTCTCCTTATGCCTCCTAAACAAAACCTTCTACAAACAAAAGAATAATTTCTATCCAGATCTTTTTTGTTTTCGAATCTTGGTTCTTTAGAGCTAATTAGATGATGCCTACTTTACTCTATCGAATTGGCGTTTTTTTTTTGCCAAAGTATCGCTCATGGCAAATCATTTAACATTTGATTGCAGGTATGTCTTATGGTTACCGAGAATAGCAAGAATTGTTAGTTGGATTAAATATGTCCATTATTAAAATCAGATCAATCAAATACAAGAACGAGAGAAATTAGAATTAGAGTTTTTAAGGGTTAAATCAAGACTAGGTAATATAACAAAAGATCGAATGATAAATAAAGGGAAACATTTACAAAATACTTCTCTTTAATTATTTTCATTGGGGTTTTGCATTTTCTGACCATATTCTTTATTCGAAGGCTATGAATATATATACATTTGTTTTTGTTCTATGATTTAGCTGTGTTTATTTATCTTTATGATGTGAAATTTCGCCCCTATATGAATCTTACTATGTTTATATTTGGATTAGTCTTTCTGACGTGTTTAGTGTTTCTGAAACTTTTCATGTACCTTAACGTTATTTTTCAATTTCACTTTTCACTTGCAGTTGCCAAGATTGTCAAAATGATGCAAGTTACTTATTACAGAATAGATGGCAAGTAAGTTTTATTAAAATTAATTCCAGTTTATACTTTCTAATCTAAAACTTTATATTATTGACTTCTGACACATTATTTGATTCTTTCGAGTTTCATAATTTATTAGACCTTGTATAAAATCTATTTTAATCTAGATGGTACAAATTTTAAATTGTAATACAAATTTGTTTTAAAGGTTCATTTATTATTAAGTAGTCCATTGTATTTTGTTTCTACTTTTTTTATTTCTAAGCCAATAATTTTTAGTTGCTTGAACAGTTCAGCTTTTAGTCTTCATATTGAAAATTTCTTCTTTAAACAACCATATTTGCTCGTTAGAGGCATCTATTGTATACTTTGTCTAAAAGACATGTTTTTATTTATATCAATTTTTTTATGTTTATTAAATCGCTTGAAATTTTTTACGGTATTCGGATTTCAATTATAAGGTAAATCGTCATGTACGAATAGATCGTAACTAACACAAAGAAAAAAAAATTCCCTAGTTAATTCTGTAAAGACTTCATTATACACCTGAATCAAGGCTTTTATGGTAGTGGCAATAACCGTGATCGAGGGTTCTGTACGTTGAATTGATTCTAATATCTCCTATATTGAATATGTCCCAATTGTTAGTTCAGATTTTTAAAATCTTCAATAAATTTTGCTTTTATAACTGATTTCAAACTTAAAAACTTCCGATCTAAAAAAAGACCACTCGATTGTTTTTGGGCGACTTTTCCCGTCCTTATAGCTATAATAGAAGGATTTGTGCTCTTAGATTTCTTTTCAGAGTTTGATGTTATGTACATGATTCGATCCTTAAAAATAACAATGATGAAAACAAGGAGTTACCGTTTGAAAGAAATGAAATATACTCTTTCTGCTGCTTTCCTTCTGATAAAACAGAAATAATGAAGAGGTAGGGAAATATGTTGCGAGCTTTGACTGAATTAGCCTTTTCTCTTATAGTTTGAATTGTTACTTGGTTTTTGATGTTTCTCAGATTCTATCCATTACGAAAGACTTGCCACCAAAGAAATCATGAAGACTCGTCACCAAGGATTGGCATCAAAAGGTAATATAACAGCTATATTTGAGATTTACTATTAAATTGATTAGTAATATATGTTTAGTATTTCCCAAAATATATCTGTCGGCCTTCATGGGATACCAAAAAATTTGAGGCAAACATCTAGGATTGAATAACTTTTATACTGAGGACCTTAACAAAATATTTATCTTCTGAAAATAAGTTGAAATCGTTTGACCTAGCTTGTATTCCATTCCTAAGCTCAATTTAAAACTTTCTCAATAAGTTAGCCAACAAACAAGTTTTTATTGGCTTTAGGCTAGTGATTCACATCTGAATTTAGGCCAATCCCCACCTAAGCATTTTTTAAACTCTTCTGCCCCTTCGTAATGAATTTAATTATTCAAGCTAGATATGCTTTTAAGGTAGCTTAGACGGCCGTAATCGTGTGGGTCGTCTAGTATAGACATTTAATATTGATGAAAAATAGTGTGAATACAACACCGTTTACACTGTATAGCGTCATTGCAATACTATTTTGTAGCTTTTTTCTCATTAAATGCACTTGAATAAGAAGTTATTTATGTCCTTAGCAGTTCTAAAGCGCAGCTAACATTATGGGCTGCGCGATAGCGCTGTCTAAGTAGAGCGATGTGCACGTACACCCAACGCCAACTCTCCAAAAAGATCAAAATTTTGAGAACCATTTTGTTCTGCTTGAAGTTCTAGTAATTATGTTTTTAGGGATGTCAACTCCATATTCCTCAGATTAGACAAGTGGTTCTCAATGTATTTTAGGCCATGTTCTACCTAGGCACTTTACCGCCTGCCCCTCTTATGAGTGATGTCTTATACTTGGAATATTATTTGACTATTTTTGCTCATTTTTGGTATTTTGTAGAAAGTTATGAATTAATTTAAAATACATCCGCTTTTTAGCAGACTTATTAAAATTTTTCACTTCTTTTGCATTGACCCTGAAATTTTCTTAGAGGGAGGGTGGAGCTGCTTGACCGTTAATTAGCTATCTGTCCGTTAATGAGTGTAACAGGTTGAAAATCGTTTTCTGGGAAGAGGGTAGTTTGTACAAATCTCACGGGGGGGAGGGGTGTGAGTATTCGTTTATTTAAGTGATGATTCTCATTTTGGTCTGTGTTTATGATTTTGATTTGATTATAATACTTTGCTGATTTTCTTATTTAATTAGCTACAAAAACGTGTTCATTATATAATTTATTGATGTTCTTTCACCCCTTTCAGAACCTTATAACAAATGGAGGACAAAACCAATAGAAAAATTGAACCGAAGTTCGTTTTTATTGAGTAAGTTCTTCAAAATTATTTGGAATATTTGGGGCTTGTTTGTGATACTTCTTTTTCGACTTCGGCTTGTTCGACTATTAAAAAGGGCACTAGAACTCTCGATTTCCAATCGAATGAGCCCCCTTTGAAGTTTCTACGACGACCCCTTCCATATGAAGTGCCTCTAGTGATGAGCAAACAAAATGAGGAATTGTATATGTAACCTTTAAGTGCTCATTTCTTTTTTTTCTGTAGATTTGTCAACCTATTTTAAACCACATTTAATTTTAATGCCTATTAAAATTACACTTTTAATTTTAATACTTCTATTTATAGCAATTGCGGGTTGAAATACTTAAGAATATTCACAGTAAGTCACTTTTGCGTTCAAGTCTAGTCGACATTGTCCGTCATGAGCCAAACCTAAAATCTCGGTCATCCGCTAGTTCTATGGGTATCTACCTTAGTTCTACTCTAGGACAATAATTTTTATACAAATCATAAAAAAAGGCTTATGCCAGGCTCACTCAGACTACATGTTTTGTCTCAAGTTGACCAATGGTTTGATGGCAACTTGATTTTAATTCAAAAATCAACCGAGTTTTCTTTTGTTATCCTTAGTATTACAGCGATTATATAGTTAATCGCAACTGGTCAATTTTCTTGTGATGATAAATTTTGGAGTTTACCATTTTGAAAAATTATGTAACAGTATTTTAATCTGAACCTTTTTTTTGTTAGTTTGTTCTCAATTACTTGCTGGGTCAAAAAACTAAATTCAACTTCTATTTCAGACTGGTGAATAGAAGATATTTACAGATGTCGTGAGAGGAATTCACACGTCCCGAAGAGTGGGTAAGTTTATTAAAGGGTATGTTTCTCTCGTCAATTCACTATTTAATACAAGTTCGATTATATGTTCTTCTTCAAAATGAAAATTTTAAATTTGTTCAATTTAGTGCTGAATAATAAGAAGTTTAAGTATAGAAGGCAGGGCATACTACGGAAGAACATCGTTTTGTAAGTGTAAACTAACTTGCATTCATCGTGGAATTTAAAGGAACTTCTTTCCTTTAAGTAGCGAAAAGTCACTATTTACGAGTAACATTGAACACAAATCTTCACAACCTCTGCTACAATCTAGCTGTTATCCATGAAGTTCATTCGTATTAAATTTTTGGCATGTTCATGATTCTTTTTGCTGCATATTGCCTAAGTATAAAAAGTAGGAATATTTTCATAATCAACCAAGATCATGAAAAATATGAAGTTTTGGGGATGGGTGTCCTGGTATGAATCGGCAATAAAGATTGGTGTTTGCTTCGATTAACTACGGTAATGTGATTTTGCTAAGTATTCGCTTCTTTGTTTTACCAGGAATTAGCAAATATATCTGTTTTAAGGGAAGACATCATTGAAATTTATACTTGGTTACTCATTGATTGAAAAAACTCGGAGACTCGTTGGCACCAATTGAATACAATTTTTTTTTTCGCAAGCATAGGTAATTCGCTATGGAGAAGTCCGTTATATCGTAATACTGTCTTAGTGAATGCCAGCTCGATCTGGAGAATAATTCCAAATATTCTGTCCTCTACAAGCTATTTTCCCGTAAAGGATCTTTCTTATTTTCGTTAACTCTTTTTTAAACATAACTAATTTCACAAAATTTCCATGCAGTAGCACAATACAGGTTAAATTTTCATACAAAAAATAATTATAGATCTACTCCTGTCTTTACTGAATGATGATAAATTAACAGGCTAGAGTGCTGATTTCTGATTATTTGTTTGATCCAATTTCTGATTTTGATGCTATTCTGTTTTAAGAATACCACTTTTGATTGAGCTAATTGTCTAGTTCTTTTTTTTTAGTGCGAGGATCATCAAACAGAGCATCGACAGTGTATTTTTTTATTTAAGACTTGGTCATCTAAGTTGGATTCGCTTTTTTGATCACGGATGTCCAGAGCACATTTGTAAGTACTTTGCCATTTGATCTCATTTTCGTTACTTGCGTATAGACTTATGGATGCTCATTACATATCAAGTTCTTATTTTCTATTGAAATAATTTTTTGTTCCTCAAGTACAATGGACAGTGTAATAATATCTGATAGTTTGGATTGATTAATCGGAAACGTACACGACATCATAAGCTAGAAATTTGAAATCAGTTTAATGAAAATAACCTCCAGGCAGTTCTTTGTATTATCAGATGCCTGAATGAAATAATTTTAGGTTAAAAATATGGCGTCTTTCTGTTTAAAAACTTCTTTTCGACACTGACCAATTTCTGTCTTAACGGAAGGATCCTCTTTTGCGTTAAATTTTTATCTTTTAATGTATGTATTCAAAATTCCATTTGCTTAACGGGAGTATTTTTTGTTTTGCGCTGCTGTTGTATCGTATGTAGGGTTTTCTTTAAATAGTTAAAACTATAGCCTGTTGATTTTTCTATAAGCTTTTTTTTTCACTGCTGTTGTTAGGGTTTTTATTCACTGTTTACCAAGGTTAATGAACTTTTTTTTAATATTGAAAAAAAATATTGGAGGAAGTGAATCTGTTGTTATACAGCGAAATTGCTTGTTGTTCAGTTCTACCGTTTTTATTGAATGCTAAATAATTAGAATTCTAAATGGTCCTATATAGTGTCTGTTAGAGTACAGACCTATGGCAGTGCATAAACCTCTGCTAATCTATAAACATACTAAGGTTTTAAAATCCTATTTTCTCAAATATTTTGCATTTTTGTAAAAGATTGATTCAAAAACTGTACCCCTAGTTATTTCTTTTTTCATAATCATTTCTTAATCTCTTGGAGTTTGTGACATACTTTAAACGTATCAATTGTATCACAATTATAATTTCAATGTAATGAGGAATTCTGTGGAATGATCAAGATGTCGAATTATAAATCCATATCTCGATTCTTTCTTAGCAATTAAATAGTTTATTCAATTTACTTTTGTATTCCATCCAGGATTATAGGGATCTTTTTTTCGCAGATATGAAAATATGCCTAATTTTTCAATACAATTCAGCAAATATTGTGCTTAGGGGAAATGGGTTTTTGAAACTTATATTAAGAGATTACGCTTTTACGTAATCCTGGCAATAGCACGAAAGAATGTTGTAAGGGGAATTATTCCTAGCTTGCCTTTGCTTGGCTAATATAGTTATTTATGAAGAAGTCTTATCTTGACCGCCTATGATTATAACAGGAGTTACCGTTTGAAAAATTATGTAACAAAATCTTCTGCTGCTTTTCTTCTGAGGCGTAGTCATATTTAGTTTTAGATCATTGGCTAAGATGGTGGCAAAACTATGATTGGTTCAATTTATTTTAGGGTTCGAGTAAATGTGCTGTTGAAAGTGATAACCAGAACTACAATTAGCATAAGCGTTATCCCCTCTTGCAAACAAGAGGTAAGTTATTGCTGATGATTTTATTTCCTCATAAGAAGTTGAATCTTTCCTTTTCGCTAATTTGGTCGCTGATACGATTTGGGCAGTTATTTATCACTTAATTTCGATATTCCTTGTGTTTAATTTATTTATTGTGTTTAACCGTGTGATTTCTAATATTTGGGCAAATCTAATTATAAAAAATGTATGCATTAAGAGTTGGAATGCTGATTTAATTGTTAGTCTTATGCTTCATGGAATGTAGTTTCTTCACTAGGGAGAGTTATGTCTATGGTTGCCACTCTTCTATTTATTTTTGCATCTCAGAGGCTATGATTGCCAAACGGATTAATGTCTTCTCACTAAATTTAAGATTTTATCATGCCTACTCCTGCCATTTACCCGTATCCCAGCCATTTAAACATTTGCCTCTCAAATACTTGAACTATCTGTCCTGGCTGTCTGTCTGGATGCAACCTATGCCACCTACTGCAAAATACTCGATAACTAATTCAAAATCAACGTCTCTGTGTGTAATTTAATTGTTCACGGAAATAACGCCAGATACAAGACTGCTTTAATCGTAAGTTTACTAGTGTGAATACCGACCTAAAAAACTGTTCGTTTATTAATTGAAATGATGAAATATCCACTTAAACGAACTAGAGTCTCTGAACCTTATGGTGATAAGTTAATCTGATTCAATGTTGATTGATTTTAATGTTAATTTGGCCTTAGAGAAGTTGGTTTTAATGAATTTTTCCTTTCAGGTATTCAAATATGGTTAGTTTGCGAGTCATTGCAGTATTACTGATTTTTGGTAAGTTTATTATGAACTTATTTATAAGTTTATTATACTTAATTATAAACCAACTTTATTGTAAATCTTAATTGGCTCATATACTATTGGTTCCTTTTTTCATTTGTCAAGACTATAGAGCCTCAAGCCTTTAGCTAAAACATTTTAATCAAGTATAGCTTCCATAGAAACAAGACTGTTGTCAAGTCTCAATTAAAGACTTTTTATTACTTTGCAAATGCGGTTACGATGTAGCAAGAAACCTGACCATACAAAGGCCTTTACTTAAAGGGACGAAGTAGCAAATATGTAGCTGTAAGTTTCGGGTCAATCGGAAACCAACTAATGTTTATAATAATAACTAGCAAAATAGCTGGCATAACCAATTGTTATTAACCTTAATCGAAAGCAATCTTCGTCTGCTAATAATTACTTTTTTTCAAAAGGTTTTTTACCATGCTTATTAAGAAATTACAAAATACGACAGTAATTGCCAGGCTTTGGGTAAATTGAAAAAACGAGAAGGAATTTTTTGTGAATGTGTTTTCTGTTTAAATAATGCTATGCTATCAAGCTCTGATCAGAAAAAGGAAATCGTGAATGTAGGTTAATCATCGTCAATATTTCTTTTAGAAAGTATGGACCGTGATTTAAAAACAATCGCTTTGAGTGAAGCTCTTAAAACATTGGAAATGCAAGCTGTAGTTCCAAGGAAGTTATTTTCTTTGGTTGTGATTTAAAAATTTTTTGAAGTTATAATTTTAGATACTTCCAAAGCCTAATCCTAGTATTATGTAGAAAGTTCATTAAAAGTAACTACATCTTGACGACTTCTTAATGTCGCTCCAGAATAGTTCAGTGCCTGTTTAAGTACGTTCTACTTTGTATCTCTAATGAAATATTACCTAAATATTAAAAACATTACATTCCTTCTGCTGATTTCATAGGAAAAAAATTGATTTAAAATCGATTGAATTTGGTGCCAAGTTCTTAGTTATTCACGTTGACGTTAGATGATGATATTTTTTATACCCAAGTCTCTGACGCTTAATGATTAGAAATGAAACTGATCTGCCGACTTATGATGGGTTTGAGCTCAAACTGTGTCTGAGTTTGTCAAGTGTTTTTATTTTTTCAGGTATCTTGTCACTAGATTCAAGAGAGCCGTAGATGCATATTATGTCCTTTTCGAGGTAATTTTTCTATGATTTTTATGCCTGTATTTTTTTATTGGCCTTAACAAAATATTTAGGTTCACAGTAGACATTACAACTTAATAATTTGCTTTATGTATTTATTATTATTTATATAAAATTTATTACAGCAGTCACATTACAGCAAGTATTTCTTGGATACTCCTTTTTATTTTTTCTATTTATCTTATTAGATTTATAAAAAGCCAAGTTCGATGATAAAACAATGTATATTGTGCTTTTAATAGGAATTTAATAAGTAGCTAACATGATATTTTTTTTCGCGTGCCAAATGCTCCCATCTGAGAACAGTCTGAAAAGTTTTGTTCTAAAATAATAAATTTTTAATTATTCGACAGGGTTTGGGATAAGAAGCAGTTAATTAGGGCCATTGCTAACGAATAATTCAACAAATTATTCTTAAGTCTTTCCCAGTAGGCAAAACTACAAAAATGAACAATCCTCAGTTGTCCAATTGCCTGTAATTCCTGTGGTCGGTCAGTCATAAATTCGAATAATATTTTGGTCTCCAATTCCCTTCAAATGTCTCACAGAAGCGACTATAAAACATTTCTATTGTATACCTATCTACCTTAACGTTGCTCTAGGGTGGAAGATATTCCATACACCGGTATCATCAACAGAAGAAAACAATTTTGAAAAAGCTAGGCCAGCTTTGACTCAGAGAGGTAATCTGTCAATGCTCTTTCATCACAAGTTAGGTAGAAACGAAAATAATTGACAAGATTATTCGAATATTGTTAGACAAAGGCTACGGAATCTTACTACTTATGAACGACCGCTGCTGAGCTCGCACGATCAGTGTCCGAGCAGGATGCTAAATGTATGATGAATTTTTTACCGCCCCAGGCTGATAAACCCTGTTGATTGGTCCTAACTGAATAAATTTCAATTAAAGTTATTTTACATTGAGAATACCACCCTCTGAATTCTTTCTTTTTCTTCCAGAAGAGATGCTATCAAGTAAGTCAGAAGGTTAACCAGATCCCTAGGGAAGAAGAAATCTAAATGGTGGCACAATTTAAAGTGAAGATTCTCAGAAGAGCTAATTCTTGATAAACGATTAATGGTAAATTAATTATTATACACGATAAAGTGCCGAGAAAATCGAAAGACATGCTGCCACATTTAGAGTACCTTAAACAGTTCGGGTTTTAAATTAAACCTATCAGGAATTAAGTGTCACGAAAGTTCTTGTGACATTTTTCAAAATATGTTCCAGGAAAACACCCTATTTGTTTTGCATTAATTTTGTCCTAGTTATAATGTATGTCATAAAAATTTTGAAAACTTTCCTCTTAAAACCAAAAGAAAATTTTCATAATTATTTTTTTTATGTAATGTAACGATTTAAGTTCTTAAGATATGTATTTTTTTCTGAAGTTGTATATTAAACACGAGTTATGTCTATTTTTCTATCAAGCATCAGGAATAATTTGTTTAAGCATTGCAAAGTTTTACAATCCCAGAGCGAATAAGCCTTTAAGAAATCATGTTCTCTTTTACCTCTTTCGCTACTTTGAACATATAGTGGGAACTAGCGATAAATATCTTCATCAACTGTGGAAGGCTCAGGCAGAATGGTATCAAGTTAGCTAATCGTATCTCTAGTTTTATGAGGTAACACAGCAGATCAAGACTTTCCTAGTTACAGGATGCATATTCCCTTTTTGGGCATCGTTTGGGGGAAGGGGGTTTTTGAAATTGCTATGTGTAAATTTATTTTATTCGGCTTTCACTCACCTCAGCAGATACACGTTAACATTTTATCGTCTTGTAAGCTTCCGTCGTTTTTCGGTATAAAAGAGGTTGATTTTCTCGTAATGTTATACTTGAGTCAAAGAAAAGTTGAACCTTATACCCGAACGGAATTGATCTGAAGACTTCGCACAGTCTAAACGCTTTTTCTATTAGTTCAATTTATGAATTCAAGGTTTTTTTTAAAGTCTAGGTAGTATAGAAAACTGTACGTTTTAACAAATACTCTCCCGTAGCTGAAATTTAGTGTCTTCAAAAATCTTGTGAAAACTAAGATAGACTGGTAAAGTACTACGAAATCATATTATTGAGTTAGGACTAAAGTGAATACACCATTCGATGCCTTTTTTTATGCTGATTTATGCAGAGAAAAGCCAAGACGAGTTGTTGTTTTGTGCAGGTATCTTGTATTAATGTCTTTTTTTCTGCTTATAACTTTTTTCAGAGACGAGAGAAATTTAACTTGAGTAAACTAAAGATTTTTCGTATAAAATGCTAATTGTTTAGAAAGTAAACATTTCTGGAATTAGTGTTGTTAATGAGTCTGCCTTAATATCCACATGATTAATATATTAATACTTTAATGATGATCAACCCAATAGAATGAAACTATGAGATGATTTCACAAACATGCACTACCAACTGATTTTACTATTCTAGTGCTATCTTGTCGAATGTTATTAATTTTGTTTTTTTATTTTATTTTATTTTTTATTCAGACCAAATGTAGAACTACAGGAAACTTGATTACGGTAACAAATACTTTCAACACTTAGAGCTGGCTAATTGAACACCAAAGTTCCTGAATCGATGCTGCTGGCAAAGAATAGAACCGGAAGAAGATGACTGTCAGTGGCTGAAGTGTCAGTTTCAACTGAAGATTTCCATCGAGCTTCAATCTAGTGTTTTTAGCTACTAGCCGACACCCTTGTTTTATAGTTATTGAACCTACATCTTGTAATAGTAATTCGGTCCTATAAGATCAACTTCAAGTGGAGGGTTTGTCAAACAAAAGACTGAGAATGCTTTAATTTTATTCTTGTAAATTTTATAATAAAACTCCTGTCTGCATTTGGACTTATGGATTCCTAGCAATGTAGCCCATTTATAACCCGTTGATAATACTTATCCCATAAGTGAGTGCAATGCTTGAAAAGAGACGTTTTTCAATGGTATGTCTGGTAATTTAATGCCGAATCAAAATGGTTCCGCAAGTCTGAGAAAAAGTCGAATTGAATTTCGTTTAGTTTAATTTTCCGAAGTTTTTAATCTTGTTCCTCTCTTTCTTGTACTTCTTAGCAATAGTAAGTAAAAAATGGCCTTGGTCTGAACTATCTCAATGTTTTTCACTCTTGGCTATTAGTGGTACTCCCGGCTTAAATGCACTAATCTAAGCAACTGCGTAAAAAGAGTTAAAATGAGCTCATTGGTCAAATTTCTGGGGGCCTAGCTCTTCTGTTACCTATAAATACGCCCATTGGACCTCTTGATTATTCTTTACAGAGCTGTAAGCCTTAGTTCTACATTCTCCAAGTTTCAGCAAAGATGAGGTAGCTGACCAGCTGTAGTAACTTCGATTGAACCTAGTTTGAAAATATGGTCGCTCCGAAAACTAGATGGAGATTTTTCAGATGTTTTTTAGAGAAATTACCTCTGGATTGATTTGGGTTTCTGGCTGAATAATCTCTTGGACTATAATGAAGGAATGGTTGAGGTGGCGGATCCAGGGGGCGCGCGCTCCCCCGAGGTGTAGTCTAAAGTAGTGTAATTTACTTCGTTAATTCAATTCTGCGTTGACTAAACGCTCCTACCGCAGGCTTATCGGATCAATCTATTTCGCGCCCCCTCCCTCTAAATTCTTTGGGTCAACCTATTTTGCCCCCCCCCCCCCAAAGAAAAAAAAACCTGGGTGGCTTTAGCACGTTTCTGCGGATGAAGGTTAATATTTCCGAAGATATTTTTTTTTAGGCCACGACAAATTTTTGGAAAAATAAAAAAACGAATTTTGAAAATTTAAGTACGATAATTCCGGGCAAATATCTACTGCAGTCTTGGTGGGTATAGAAGCTCCTCCCTTTTTCAACAATACAGTATATTTCTCAGACGCTGGATTATTTTTGGAAAAATTTATCTAACTAAAAAAGATTAGTTAAATTTAATGATTAACCTATAAAAAATCTGCGAAAGCAGAGTAAAGCAATGGCTTGAGTGCAAGACCTGAACTGGGAAATTGGTTGCGAGGACTTGTCCCTTGAACAATTTATTCATTATTTTCACGCAAATGTCCATATTAAGAAGTAAAACTGAGGAACCGGGGAATCTACAGAAATCAGGGAAAATAAACAAGTAATTATTTTAGTAGTTCAAATGTTTGACTGTCTCCTTTTTGAACAGAGACAATAATTTTTTAAACTAGTAGTTGATCATATCCTTAACGAGCTCCTCAGTACTACAGACAAAAATCAAACCAATCCCAATTATCATGTGATAAAAGAAAGTGACTAAATTTAATTTAGCTTATAGTCTGCATTCATGCTGACCGCATAGTTTCCCTTTGAGAAAAAATAGGAACTGAAGTATCAATGCGAAGCGCCAAATTTCCTAATCTAATGTCCACGTTATAGCACTGTTCAAATAAAACTTATTTTTACCTTGATAATCCTTATAAATTCGTTTTTCTTTCTATTCTCAAACCGATTTTACCTTTCGTATTATTCCTTATTTCCTAGACGGTCGATTCGTATTATTAGTCAGGGAGCCACTCACCAAAAATGTTGACAGGAGGGTTGATCAGTGAGCAGCAGAAGGTTTTACAACGGAATATGGGGTGATCGATAGCGCTGATTACGAATATGGGCGTTGTATACTCGGCCGGGGGGGGGGAGTGCTAGTCTTCGAAATTCGAAAAAATCATGTTTTTTTTTGCTGTTAAAAAATATGCTTCGCAAAAACTTTCAACAATGATCGCGCATCCTATGGTAATTAATGCCGCTGATTATGGGTGCCATCGCTATACAGTTGGGCTCATCGCTGATGACCTTGAAACTTGCAATTTTATTGTTTTCAGTCGTCAAAAAAAACGCTCTAATATTCAAGCATTTGGCGAGCAACGGAGTTATACTTTGAAACTGCACAGTATACTCATTAGTACATGCATGAACTCAGGAATTTACGCACATGACCTTGAAGATAAATATCTTCATGCCTAAGTGAAATTACTAATAACATGAACAAAAAAGACTGGCATGCTCTTCTGATAACAACTGCTAACTATTTCGTGTAATGCACTTATTAACAAACAAAATTTAGAAGAATAGCTCTGTATACCAAATTTCTCCATCTCCGAATTATAGCCAGATGAAGCATTCATACATCCCCCCCCCCACTCACAGCCACAACGTAAGTCGCAAGGTCTAAGGCAAGATACTAGCCAATCTTTGATCTTTAAGATAGATCTTTTCATCCCTAAGTGAAATTACTAGTAATATGAGCAAAAAAAATGGTTTGCCCTTCTGATAGCAACTGCTAACTATTTCGTGTAATGCAATTATTTGCAAAAAAACTTTATAAGATAATAGCTCAGCATATGAAACTTATCCATCTGAGTCCGAATTATAGCTAGAAGAAACATTCATACATTTCCCCCACACCCAAAAAGTAAGTCGCATGGTCTATTTCCCGCAAATGAAATATTTACGTACATGACCTTGAAGCTAATGCCTAAGTGAAATTACTAATAATATGAACAAAAAAAAGGACTCGAATGCTCTTCTTTTTCTTCGACAAGGAAATTTTAAAATATACTAGCTCAGCATATAAAATTTTTCCATCTGAGTCTGAATTATAGATAGAAGAAACTAACAATTATAGAACTAGAAGAATTAATTATAGAGCATAGAAGAAGCATTCAAACATTTACCACCACAGCCACAAAGTAAATCACAAGTAGTCCCCGAAGCCGCGCCACGCCAAAATGATGGTAGCGAATGTGTGATTCAGTATCGGCGGCGGCGCGCCGCCAGGCGCGTCGAAATTTTTTTTGGCGGCGCGCCGATTTTTCTGATTAAAAATAATAATAAAAATTTTACTTCACCAAGCACGTTCAACCTCGATTTTAGTAAGCATTTTTAAATGGTTGGCTAAAAACATACAAGAACAATATGACAAAACAGGAATTTTTTGGGCTGTGCGGAAAGTGTTTATGTTCATCGTCAATCAGACCAAGTAGAATTCTCATTTTAAGTCACTAGACCCAGGGAAACCTATGTTGTGTTTTTGTTTAACATCGCATTGTTCCTATAAAATCCCGTGTTTAGTCATTTCCTGCTTGTTAATGATTTGGGCTAATGTGTGTATAAATTTCAAAGTTTGAGGTTAAAAAATCTCCTGATCATCAAATACATGCTAAAAAGAAGTGAAAAAAAGCAAAACAACAAATAACAACATCGAAAAACACTGCATACAAACCAGATACCATGGCTTAACAACACCAGCAATTTTAAATCAGTGGTTACATCCCTTCAGTTACAATTGCTGTAACAAAAGTCAGTTTGTTCACTCTGCCTGGAGCCATTGATCTTTTGTCAGTCACTATCAGTCCTGTCGTGCTAAAAAGCCGTTTAGCTGGGGCACATGTGGCCGGTACAGCCAGAAGTTGACGAGCATAAGCGGCCACACGCAAGATCTGATACTACCATAGTCTCTTATGTTGCCTCAGACTGCTGCAAATGGGAGTCTTCTTTGTATCTGCTGAAATAAGTTGTTTTGTAAGAAAGAGCAAACCTGCACCTTTGACCATGGGCTCGCGCACCCTAAACTACAGGAGGACCCAAACTGCACCTTTGTCCTCTTTTCTGATCAACACGGAATAACCCTCCGAAATTCTTTTCTGAAAGAATGGGTCAATACATAACGTTTCAAGTAAAAGTTTAAGGATAATTCAACTTCATTTTGCTCTCCTAACTGTGCCAAAAAATGTAATTCATTTCTATAGATGTATTTCTATACTAGCTCTAGATAATTTACCAAGCGGGAAACTACCGGAAATCAGCATCGATACATAAATGAAACCCAAAACTAACAAAAATAACAATAAATAACTGAGTCAAACTCAAAACGAGCAGAAATTAACTTTGGTTGGGCTCAAAACCCCTATGCCTTACCAAAGCCAAAACATAATTTTCACTTTACTGAAAAAATATAAATGTTTTTACTTTTATAACTTTGAAAAATCAAATAATATTAACATTTTGATTACTAAATATTAGTATATGTATGTTAAACTGACAATGCATATTCATTTGTATTTTTGTCAGTAAAGTACAAATTATGTTCTGGCCTTGGGAAGGCATAGGGGTTTTGAGCCCGACTTATGTTAATTTCTGCTCGTTTTGAGTTTGACTCTGTTATTTATTGTAATTTCTGTTCGTTTTAGGTTTCATTTATTTATCGATGCTCATTTGTGGTAGTTTCACGCTTGGTAGATTATTTGACTTTAATTTTGCTCATTTTTGGTTTAATGGAGTTCTTTACTTTTCTCTGAAAAAACTTATTTTTTGGAAACAGTTTTTTTAATTAATTTCTGTTCGTTTTATATTGACATAGTCTTTCAGGGAAAAAGAAAATCATACTTTAAATCTTTTCGTTTTCTTAAGAATTTATAGTTTGTCCTGCTATTTGTATGCTGGAAAACAATTTTCAGCAAAATTTAACAACATAGACCCTTTTAAAAATCTGGACACAAAAAGTAGTGCTTAATTTAGTTCCATACCTCCTCTAGTTGACCTGAAATGGAAAACTTGATAACATTCGCAAAAAAATTTGTTTAATTTCTTTGATAGCTTGGATACACTTACGCTATTTTGATTTGGTCAAATTTTAAAAGCAGAAGAAGCCCTGAAAGTTTGAAAATAATACCCTCAGTCGTTCTTGAGACACTGCTGAGATGCCTTATTGGGAATTAGCAAAAACACAGTGCATTTTGATTTAATTTTAAGACAACATTTACTTTTTAAACATAAATGCAAATGGAGGGTGGGCGTGGGAGGGAGATTAGTTACCCTCCAATCACTTTGGACTATTGAAAAGGCATCAGACCTTTCTAATTGTCAATCGAGTGAGCCCTTTTCGATGTTCCTGCGACAACTCCTTCGATACGAAGTGCCCTGGTCCAAACAACAACAACAACAAAAAAATGATACATTATACCCACATCGATCTCTACTATAAAAATATCAAGCCTTCCAATCACTTTCGATTATTAAAAAGGGCATTAGGTTTTTCGATTTCCAAACTAATGATCCCTTTTTGAGTTTCTACGACAACGCTTTCTATAAACACCGCATATGCCCCAAGGGCATAACTTACAACCCTTACCCTAAGGGCTGTGAGGGTGGCTGTTATCGTCTAAGATCTAATTTCTAGAACTTTCTGCTGAGTTCAAAAAAGTGGCTATCCCACAATTTTTACTGGTTGTGTTATGAGAAATGGTGGGCGTGGAAGGGGTGTTAACTATCTTCCAATCATTTTTGACGATTAAAAAGGGCACAAGCCACTCCAATCTCTAATTGAATGAGCCCTTTTCTAAGTTTCTACGACAACTTCTTCGATATGAAGTGCCCTGGTCTAAAGGAAAAAATAATACATTGTGCCAACATCGTTCTTATATACCTCCAGGGCATAACTACGAAACCCTTGCCCTAAGGGTTGTGGGGGAGTAACCTCCTCAAAAAATATATTTTCTCTTTGGAAATAAGTTACTCTGAACAAAATGGCTATCTTAAAATTTTGATTGGATGTGTTTGGGAAAACGGTGGGCATGGAAGGAGTGTTAGCTGTCTTCCAATCACGTTCGAGTATTAAAAAGGGCACTAGCTATTCCAATTTCCAATCGAATGCGCCATCTTCGAAGTTTCTACCACAACTCCTTCGATTCGAATTGCCCTGGTATGGAAAACAAAAAATAAATAATACATTGTGCCAACATCGTTCTTTACTTAGGCAGCACGATTGCGCTGCCTATGACAACATCCTGAATTGCCTAATACTCTTTTACCTACCTCTTTTCATCCGAAAAATCAGAAAGAAAAATTAACAGAATTTTAAAGTGGAAGGTAGAATTTTTGTTTCAAGAAAAATTTCTTCTTCTCCTTCCTATGAACCGATATACGTGGCGAGCCCAAGATGACAGTATTTATTTTTAAGAAACAGATTAGCCGGGATGACGGTTGAAGCCCGGAGGTCAATATCGATAACCGAAAAAAAGAGAAAAAAACGGCGGCGTATTAGTGACGCCGCCACCGATAGAATCAGCGGCGGCGTCAGCGCGCTGATGCAAGGTCGGCGGCGCGCCACCGTTTTTTTTTAGGCGGCGCGCTGCCGATTTTTTGCGGGGCTTCAGGGTCTAATCACAAGGTCCATTTCCCGCACATGGACAATTTTTTGTACAGCCCTTGCACGAGCAGTACTCAGGGGCTACACCCATCTGGGAATGCCTTAAGGGTGGACACAACTGGCCTAACCTCACCATCCTGAAATGTCCAGCCAAACTGAAGGGGATCTAGAAACTGTGGCTTTGGTCGGTTCGCTTGTACAAAAATGTCCAACTAGAGGTAAACACACTTAGCATGGCACTCAAAGGCAGCGTCAGATGGCGGCAAAAATTTAAGCTCCCGCCCTCGAGGGTATAAATGTACTCGCAAGTCATCAAGAGAGGTAAAGAGGTGTGGATCTTTACCCTATGCGGCGACGATGACTTTTGCAAATACAAAGAAAATTTTCTTGAACAGAAGGATCGATCTTTGACCTCTCTATCTCTTTCACAAGCAAAGCAATCTGTTCCTGCAGTCCCCATTTCTCGACAGCCTTAGCCACCAATCTTTTTCCTTTAGAGAACATAAAACCAACTGTATCACAGCCCGAAAGCGTATGAAGAAGGCAGATTGATAAAAATATATGGTTTGGCAAATTCCTGCAAAGTTGGTGTATAGGCACTGAATATTCACGGAATCACACAAAAACTTACCTCTTTTGACAATTTGGGTGGTATCCAAGGAATAGCTCATAATGATAGAACAAAAGGACAGCAATATCTGTGTCATTTGCATCAACATACACAATATCGCCACCCCTCTTCAAACAGTCCAACATGTTCAACACAACTCTAGTATCCGCCTCTTCGTGGGTAAAAAGCAAATGCTGTTAAATGTTTGTATCAATACTTCCACTTCTGCTGAGCATCACTACTCTCATCCGGTCTTAAAAGCCTCCAGCGAGGTAGACAGTTAAACCTGCTTGAAGCACATGGACTAAGTTTTCGAATTCGTCAAATAAAAGTTCAATCAGTTTTGCCTTGGAATTTGATAGTGTCGAGTTTCAATCATCTAGCTTTGAGTGTTTACCTTGCAAATTTGTATGGAGATCCTCGCTGCTCGTGGCAACCACCACAGTCCTTCAAGCAGATCATATTGCCTTCTTTGTCACAATATCCAAATATTCCATCATATCTATCTGCAAGGACATGCAGTTCTTTAATGTCACCGTTAAAAGACACAAGAGTAGAAAATGTTCGTTTTCCGTAGCTCTCAATGGTTTCCGATTCAGTTGGTGGGTGGCTTCTCAGGTACGCCATCAAGTATACCACCCTTGAGTGAGTCGACTCACTGCTAATCTCGACGTTAACGGGCCACTCATTCAAACTACTTTTTGCTTTCAAATACTCCAGAAGAGCTGACTTGGTTCTTGACCGAAGTACAACCTTCCCAGAAATTGCACTTCTCTAAAATATAGAAGGTGCATATGAGAGAAGCTCATGAGAAACAAATTCCTCAGATGGTGAAGTCCTGTGTCGCCAGCAATGTCAACACTCACCAATACCCTTTTGACAGTTTGAAGTTCAACATTGATGAGACTATTTACGGCACTCAAAATCCGGATTTTCTTTTTCTGGTTTTCCTGCTCATTATTCATGACCGTCACTTTGCTAAAACCAGCTTTATCCCCATCCAAGTAGCGCTCAAGCGCTCTGCTCAAGTAGCAGCAGCATGCTCCTCCATTGATTCTAGCCAGATTCTATCGCTTCGATGGAGTTTTTCTATTGAGCTAAGTCACGGAGATCTACCGCCGAGACAGGCGCATTCGTGTTGGATAGATGCCTATGCTTACCCGAGCTAAAAATCGGGTTACTCCACATCTTTGCTAATATTTAAAAGCTGAAAAAGGTTAGAGAGGTTCCAGATCACCCATTTTATAGAAAAATAAATACCCTAAGGAATCCCTTAATAAAAAATGCGCATTATGTAGGCTAATATCCAAGATGGATCAAGATTTTTCCAAAAACGCTATAAATTATGTTATCTTATTTGTCGATTTTTAGGGATTAAAACGGAACGGCAAAAGATAAAACAATTTTGAAAAAAGAATATTGAGCATTATTCAATTTCCTTTGATTTGAGCTATAGCTAAGCAATTTTGGAGCGGTTTTGAATTTTTATTCATTTTAAGGGAATTTTTGTCGGTGGAGATCGATTTTTAGGGAATTTGAAGAAATGAGGATGTTGCACCCACTTGTCGACTATGTAACGTCGATTTTCGTATTCAGCATTGTCGATTACATCAGACTGTTTTCTCAAACCTTCTGCTGCTTGCTGATCACCCAAAACCTTAAATATCAACATTTTTCTCGTGTGGCTCCCTGACTATATTCCTTTTCCTTTTATCCAGGCTATAAATGTTGATGTCACTCGCGTGCCTACCCAAACAAAAATAATGTCGCTTTGCCCTCCGGAGCAGCTGCATCTCGGTCCGGCTTTATCTAATGATAGGGACTTGAGATAGGAAATGGTCGTACTCATTGTACAGTGTTTTTGGCTATCCTAGTGTTAAACGAAAAGCAGGTCCGGGGAGTGTTGCCAGGTTTTTGGCATAACTTATAGCCCCAACAGGAGCAATCACTAGCCCAAAAGTAGCGAACGCTATTATAACCCTGTTATAGCGCTGTTATGGGTAAAACGAGGAAGAGATACAATCGGCATATCAGATAACCTTCACATAAGTATAAGTCAAAAGCAAAAAAGAGCTCTGTGAACGAACAAAAATAAATCCTCTACGTATGCTGTCGTAATGGATCATTTTGATGGACTCTCTCCTAAGGAGCGCAACAAAGGCAATGGGAGAATATGGAATCAATTAAGGAGGTAAAACTCTCAGGCTTAAAACTAAGGATAAGTGAAGGTGATTCTGGGTAACGAAAACTTCGATCAGATGGACAACTTTACTTGCCTAGCTAGTATCATTAGTAAGGAAGGTGGGAAAAATGAAGATGTTAAAAGTAGAATAGCCAAGGTCCAGGATGTTTTTCACAGTTGAAAAACGTTTGGAAGATTAAAATGTAAGTATACGAACCAAGATTAGAATACTGGGAGTGATGACAGTGGTCAATTATGTGTCTGAAGAGTGGGTGCTCTGAAAAACGGAGGATTTGTTTGATGTAGGAAAAAGAGATACAATAAGGAGGAATTTAACCAAGAAAATAATATAAAGAGAGACAATAAGAGTTCTTAGAAAAGGCGGATAGTACTATGGGCAGTTCAAATCCTCTTGTACTGGAATGTACAAGCCAGGATCAATTCTCCGTAATTTATCAATGAGCTTTTTAAGATAGACGTCGCATGACTTTTGTTGCACTATTCATGGCAAGGCTCAACCTAAACTTATGCATCGAAATTAAAACGTTAAGGCAAACTGGTGAATTTCTCAAATTGGTAACATAAAATGCATAAAACACATAATGGCACATCTACCCAAAACCCTCCTTGAAGGGGAAAAATCAGAGGATTTTTCCCCTTCAAGGAGGGTTTTGGGTAGATGTGCCCGGGGGATTTTTTGGGTGTGTATAAGCAGATTTTCTAAAAATTTTGGTGTAAAAAAAATTTGTGTGTAAAATTTTGGTGTAAAAAAAATGCATAAAATGCATTCCTAGTAGAAATATAAGCCTGTACCCGTTTTGATGACCACCGGGGGTTTACGTGCGCACTAAATTTTTTCTTGCACTTTGGAGACAAAGATGACAAGAGAAAAAGACAAAAAAAGACGACAGCAGGTTTGCCGAAACAAAAGCTAAAAAAAAGTGGTACTATAAGAAAAAATTACAATATTTCAAATAGAGCATTTGTAACCATATTCATTTTTGAAAGGAGCATTGAAATTGTAAAACGGAAAAAAATATGCATTTCCAGTTTGGATATTTCGATCATATAGGAAGTTTGTTGTTGTGTTTTGTATTACTAAATAAAAAATAAGTTTTTTTCAACTGAAAGTAAGAAGTAATATTAAAACTAAAAACGAATGGAATTTATTTCATGCATGAGGGGGCTCCTCCTCCTGAATCACTCACTTTTTACACAATAAGTTCTTTAGGAATTTAAGAGAGCTTCTTATTCCAATCAAACGGCCTTTGTGTTTCAGGAGACATTCTTAAAGAATTGAGACAAAAAGTCAGATTTTAGCATAAACAGTGAGGAATAGAGGAGGGGACAATTCTCCTCATATATGTAGTAATTTCTGTTCGTTTTAAATTTTAATGTTGCTCCTTAATTTAAATTAAAAAACATTGTTTTTTATTTAATTTCTGATTGTTTTTCAAATAATGCCAGTAAATCCGTCTCGCCCGTCGTAGAAATCTTCCCAAATGAAACTTCTTGACGCACCCCCCCCCCAAGAATAAGATATTTCCCAATAACAGATACTATATATAAACGGACAAGTTTTATTTTCCCTTTTCCCCGGGGCCTTTGGCGGGTCATATCCTCAGAGGCATACTTGTTGGGCTTTTAAACTATTCTAAACAATATTTCTTTTTCAAAATTTTGATCGGGTGTTTTTTAGGGAAAAAAGGGAGGCTAGTTTCCCAACAATATTTTTGGTCACTTAAAAAGAGCGCAAAAATTTTTAACATCCGTTTGAACGAATCCTTGTCCAATATTTTATGGCCATTGATTGGTCCGGCAAAAAATACAAAATTCTACATTTTTGCAGATAGGGACCTTATACCTTTTACTGGAGGAAAAATTACGGTTTGAGCTCAGGAAAATGACAAATTTTTTTTACACCAAAATTTTTAGAAAATCTGCTTATACACACCCAAAAAATCCCCCGGGCACATCTACCCAAAACCCTCCTTGAAGGGGAAAAATCCTCTGATTTTTCCCCTTCAAGGAGGGTTTTGGGTAGATGTGCCATTATGTGTTTTATGCATTTTATGTTACCAATTTGAGAAATTCACCAGTTTGCCTTAACGTTTTAATTTCGATGCATAAGTTTAGGTTGAGCCTTGCCATGAATAGTGCAACAAAAGTCATGCGACGTCTATCTTAAAAAGCTCATTGATAAATTACGGAGAATTGATCCTGGCTTGTACATTCCAGTACAAGAGGATTTGAACTGCCCATAGTACTATCCGCCTTTTCTAAGAACTCTTATTGTCTCTCTTTATATTATTTTCTTGGTTAAATTCCTCCTTATTGTATCTCTTTTTCCTACATCAAACAAATCCTCCGTTTTTCAGAGCACCCACTCTTCAGACACATAATTGACCACTGTCATCACTCCCAGTATTCTAATCTTGGTTCGTATACTTACATTTTAATCTTCCAAACGTTTTTCAACTGTGAAAAACATCCTGGACCTTGGCTATTCTACTTTTAACATCTTCATTTTTCCCACCTTCCTTACTAATGATACTAGCTAGGCAAGTAAAGTTGTCCATCTGATCGAAGTTTTCGTTACCCAGAATCACCTTCACTTATCCTTAGTTTTAAGCCTGAGAGTTTTACCTCCTTAATTGATTCCATATTCTCCCATTGCCTTTGTTGCGCTCCTTAGGAGAGAGTCCATCAAAATGATCCATTACGACAGCATACGTAGAGGATTTATTTTTATTCGTTCACAGAGCTCTTATTTGCTTTTGACCTATACTTATGTGTAGGTTATCTGATATGCCGATTGTATCTCTTCCTCGTTTTACCGATAACAGCGCCATAACAGGGTCATAATAGCGTTCGCTACTTTTGGGCTAGTGATTGCTCCTGTTGGGGCTATAAGTTATGCCAAAAACCTGGCAACACTCCCCGGACCTGCTTTTCGTTTAACACTAGGATAGCCAAAAACACTGTACAATGAGTACGACCATTTCCTATCTCAAGTCCCTATCATTAGATAAAGCCGGACCGAGATGCAGCTGCTCCGGAGGGCAAAGCGACATTATTTTTGTTTGGGTAGGCACGCGAGTGACATCAACATTTATAGCCTGGATAAAAGGAAAAGGAATATAGTCAGGGAGCCACACGAGAAAAATTTTGATATTTAAGTTTTTGGGTGATCAGCAAGCAGAAGAAGGTTTGAGAAAGCAGTCTGATGTAATCGACCATGCTGAATACGAAAATCGACGTTACATAGTCGACAAGTGGGTGCAACATCCTCATTTCTTCAAATTCCCTAAAAATCGATCTCCACCGACAAAATTCCCTTAAAATGAATAAAAATTCAAAACCGCACCAAAATTGCTTAGCTACAGCTCAAATCAAAGGAAATTGAATAATGCTCAATATTCTTTTTTCAAAATTGTTTTATCTTTTGCCGTTCCGTTTTAATCCCTAAAAATAGACAAAAAAGATAACATAATTTATAGCGTTTTTGGAAAAATCTTGATCCATCTTGGAAATTTGCCTACATAATGCACATTTTTTATTAATGGATTCTGTAGAAAATTTATTGTTGTACAAATTGAGTGATCTAGAAATTCTCTAACCCTTTTCGTTTCTGAACTATTAGCGACGACGCGGGGTGACCCAATTTTTAGCTTGGATAACCATAGGCATATATCCAGCACGAATGCGCCTGTCCCGGCGGTAGATCTCCGTGACTTAGCTCAATAGAAAAATTCTATCGAAGCGATAGAATCTGACTAGAATCAATGGAGGAGCATGCTGCTGCTACTTGAGCAGAGCGCTTGAGCGCTACTTGGATGGGGATAAAGCTGGTTTTAGCAAAGTGACGGTCATGAATAATGAGCAGGAAAACCAGAAAAAGAAAATCCGGATTTTGAGTGCCGTAAATAGTCTCATCAATGTTGAACTTCAAACTGTCAAAAGGGTATTGGTGAGTGTTGACATTGCTGGCGACACAGGACTTCACCATCTGAGGAATTTGTTTCTCATGAGCTTCTCTCATATGCACCTTCTATATTTTAGAGAAGTGCAATTTCTGGGAAGGTTGTACTTCGGTCAAGAACCAAGTCAGCTCTTCTGGAGTATTTGAAAGCAAAAAGTAGTTTGAATGAGTGGCCCGTTAACGTCGAGATTAGCAGTGAGTCGACTCACTCAAGGGTGGTATACTTGATGGCGTACCTGAGAAGCCACCCACCAACTGAATCGGAAACCATTGAGAACTACGGAAAACGAACATTTTCTACTTTTGTGTCATTTAACGGTGACATTAAAGAACTGCATGTCCTTGCAGATAGATATGATGGAATATTTGGATATTGTGACAAAGAAGGCAATATGATCTGCTTGAAGGACTGTGGTGGTTGCCACGAGCAGCGAGGATCTCCATACAAATTTGCAAGGTAAACACTCAAAGCTAGATGATTGAAACTCGACACTATCAAATTCCAAGGCAAAACTGATTGAACTTTTATTTGACGAATTCGAAAACTTAGTCCATGTGCTTCAAGCAGGTTTAACTGTCTACCTCGCTGGAGGCTTTTAAGACCGGATGAGAGTAGTGATGCTCAGCAGAAGTGGAATTATTGATACAGACTTTGAACAGCGTTTGAGTTGTACCCATGAAGAGGCGGATACTAGAGTTGTGTTGCACACGTTACATTTTAATCTTCCAAACGTTTTTCAACTGTGAAAAACATCCTGGACCTTGGCTATTCTACTTTTAACATCTTCATTTTTCCCACCTTCCTTACTAAAGATACTAGCTAGGTAAGTAAAGTTGTCCATCTGATCGAAGTTTTCGTTACCCAGAATCACCTTCACTCATCCTTAGTTTTAAGCCTGAGAGTTTTACCTCCTTAATTGATTCCATATTCTCCCATTGCCTTTGCTGCGCTCCTTAGGAGAGAGTCCATCAAAATGATCCATATAAACATGGATAGAACGCAATCCTGTTTAACTCCTGATTTAATACAAAAATAGTATGAGAAAATGAGGGTCTGAAACTTCAGTTTTATGATATTTAAATTATTGTCTGAGTTGGAGAAAAAGTTTTCTTTCTTCCGAGCAAGATTCGTTGCAGAAGTGAAACTGATGGTAGGACACTGCTTTCCTTTTGTTTGCTTCCAATAAACGTGAACTTTGATGGTCGGCCCACTTGCATAGCAGTCACAAATGACATCAGCTAATATGAAATACTTCTGTAAAAAAGCTACTTAAGACGAAGCTACCTCTCCGTAAGTGAATAAAGTGCCCCATATTTAAACTCATCAATGTTACTCTCGTACACAGCACTAAGCTCTTCAATGTGGTAAAATGGTAAACAATACAAGGATGGGACCTTCGCTAGAGCTTTTTCATCGGCTGAATCGAATGCTTTCCCATAATTTATAAAGCTAAATACAACAGAGGTTTGATGAATCAGGCACTTTTCCCTTATATTGAACTAAGAGTAAAAATTTGTTCGGCGCATTCTTTCCCCTTTCTAAAGCCACACTGTTCTTCTCCTAAAGCGTTGTCTACCAGAATCTCTAAGTCTAAAAAGTATCAGCATACTATGTAATTTGCGTCATACTGAAACCAAGTTAATACCTTAATGATTACAACAAGCATTCTTATCACCTTTTTTTACAGAGGAGTTTAATTAAAGTTTTTCTAAAAAGGCTAGGTTTTTCCCTTTTCTTCAAAAACCATATTCACAGTCTTCAGTAATTTATTTCTAACTTCACAACCACCATATTTAAAAGGCTAATTTACCGCGGTATCAGCTCATGGGCTCTTAAAAATTTTTGATCTTTTTAACAGCTCACTATCGCTAATTCTTCCTCACAAAATGTATCTTCCCTCACATCCAAAGTGTCACAAAATTCTTCATATTTTTCCCATATCTTTTCCTGTAAATTCGTCACGGTTTAGCACATTCTTGAAATGTTCTGCCCGTAGGTCCTTAATACTTTCCTTATCGCTAGAATGTTCCTACCTTTAACTGGGACAATTGCAGTCCCAGTTCTAGCATCCTGTATCCTGCCAGTTTTTGGTTACGATAGCATTATAAGGTTAGACGTCTCACTATCATTTAAATACCATCTTATGGGTCCTTTTATGGCCCATGCATAACTACAATTTCCTATATTGATCTTTTCTGCTAGATGTTCATTGATAGATGGCAGAAAAATCTGGAAATAGTCAGAAATTTCCAAATATCGATATCGATATTTGCGTTTCGATATCGATCTTTGGCCCAATATATCAAAACCAATATCGAATACCGCTACAGAAATGATCCTGTATAATGTTGGGCGGCGCCCAACATTACAAAGGATCATTTCTGTAGCATGATTGTTCTAGTTTCTCTAGGAAACCGACGCTTCCACAAACCATGATGATGAGTGGAAACGTCTATCTCTGATTAGGAAAATGATGGGTTCTGGATTGTGTCAGATCTTGGTTATTGAGGACCGTTCCTGGCTGTTATTATAGCTAGCTGAGATGAGATAGATGTAATCCGAGTAGATGAGGAAATGCTAAACCCCGTGATATTTCTGATTACCATCCGTATAACCTATGGGTAAAATTACTTGGAAGTTAATCAAGATTGCCACCACTAGGGATTTGTCACCAAATTTTGTGATTATACAGGCAATTCAGTATCCTTATTGAAATCCAAAGTATTTGCTTTTCAACTAATTGGGAATTTAGTAAGGATCTGGAAATGAAACGTATTTGATCTTCAACAACTGGAAAATTCAATAGTGCAAGACGAAACCCAAATAGTTTATTGTTCAGCAAAGTTGAAAATTCAATAATGATCAGGGAACTCGAATAAGAACTTAAAAATTCAATTCCAATGATTTTCAGCTTCTGAAATTTCAATTTTTTTGTTGATAAGCATGGCAAACAATTTTTATTGAAACTCAAACAATTTTTTTACAGTGTTGATTACAGTTGCCTGAGAACAACTAATGCTAGTTTCTGTAGCTTAAAGCTTACCACTTTCATTTCAAAATCATTTCAGCATTGAGTAATGACGCAAGTATGGCTTATATTACAACTGATATGAAGAAATAAAAGTGTCACTGTATCATTAGACGCGTATGTTGGAGTATGTTCCATGGATTTCGAAAAATATCTTTTTATGTCTTCATTAAGAAACAGTAAAAATCTTTACCTCCCTTCATTTCCGTGAACTGGTGCCCCTGGAAACTTAAAATTATAAACAGGGGTTCTACCTAGTATACCTTCTGGGCCTACTTTACTATCTGGGAAATAGACAACCCTCCCAGCAGTAGCGTAGGAAACGGGGTTCGGGGGGGGGGGGGGGTGGCGGACAGCCCTGGGTACCAGCCCTGGAGGGGTGACAAAAATTGGTATAAAAGGACTTATGATTGATTAGGGCTCGCCGTGCAAAAAGTAGGGTAGCATAGTAGCAAGGCTACTTGGCAGTTTACATAACCTAGTAAAATTTGTTGGCAGATTTTGTCTGAAAATACCAGTGCTTCCACTATCCCTGAATTTTTGGGGATTTCCCCAAAAATCTGTCTTCTCGAAAAAAGATCGATTCCCCAAAACTCCCCTTTCGTTCAGGTAATTTATCTCTAGTAACAATCCACCCCTAGTAACTTTCACTTAACTTGACATAAATTTCCATGCCAATGTATGGAATGAATATCACTTCGGTTTGCTATCTTGGAGACCAGGAACTTGCTGAAGAGTTCAGAAACTGAAGTGTTAAAATTAGTGGACTGTTTAGTTGAGAATTACGAAGAAATAGCTTCAGAAGACATTTTGAATGAAATCCCACGTCTAAGGAGGTTTTTTACAAGTGGCAAACGTTCCTGAAGAAGAGGCGTCTGAAAATGGTAAGGCACATCTAAAGTGTTATTTGTTTTAGACCATTTATAATCTCTATAGATAACTCATAAATTCTTTGCTTAAGAAGTACACGCTTTTGATCACTTATAAATGCTTTATTTGTAAACGCTTTAGATCACTAGTAAACTCTTTAAATCATTTATAAAATCTTTCGATCACTTAAAAGGTTTTGGATAATTTATAAACGCTCTAGAAGACTTAAAGGCTTTGAACATTTATGTGTACGGAATCCTTATAAACGCTTGTTTAAGGCTTTGAACACTTATACACGCTTAAAAAATCTTTATAAACGCTTTATATCACTTTAAGCGCTTTAAAACACTTATAATGTGAATTTGCATTCAAAGCGTGAGATCCCTTATAAACACTTTAGATTACTTACAAACACCTACAATCATTTCAAACACTTTTGATCACTTGTAAACGCTTATGAACACTACTAAATGCTTTAGAAAGATTATAACCAAACACTTAAAATCATTTCAAACACTTTTGATCAATTGTATCTAATAAATCTAGCTAATAAATGTATCTAATAATAGATCATCTAAATAAATTGAAAATCGCTTTAGATGGCTTATAATCACTTTTAAACGCTTTAGATCACGTATAAGAACTTCAGATTACGTGTCAACGAATGAACGATGTAGATAGACTATAAAAACTTTAGATTAATCATAAACGCTTCAGAACACTTATAATTGTTTTAGAACGATTGTAAACGCTTACACTTTAAATTCTCTTATAAATTCTTTAATCTCTTACAAACGCTTTATATCACTTATAAACAATTGAAATAACTTATAAACGCTTTAGATTAATGCTCTTAGATCTTAATGCTTCTCATTACTTAGATACGCTTAGATCACTTATATTACTTTAGATCGCTTATAAGCAGTTTTATCACTTATGACACTTTAGATCACTTATAAACGGCTTAGATATCTTTTAAATGTCAAGAAATTGACCAAACCTTGCGGAGCCCAATATTAAATTTGTCTTTCTTAAAGCACTTGTAAACGCGAAAGATCACTTAAAAGCACTTTAAAATAGTATTGATGACTTACAAACACTTTAGATCCCTTGTAAAATCTTTACATCACTTATAAACACGTTAGATCAGCTACAAACGCTTTAAATCACTTATTTGCTTTAGATTATTTATAATCGCTTTAGATAACCTATAAATTCTTTGCTTAACATCGAAACGCCTTAGATCATTTCTAAACGCTTAAGACCACTTATAAACTCTTTAGATCATTTATAAAAGCTTTTGATATTTTAAAAACGTTTTGGATAACTTATAACTGCTCTAGAAGACGATATAGAACGTATTCACTCAAAATTGTTTTAGATTAACTAAAAACGATAAAGATTATTTTTTAGTGCTTTAAATCACCTATAAACACTTTAGATAATTTATAAATGCTTTAATTTGCTTTAAACACTTTTGATCACTAAAAACGCTTTAGATCACTTAAGAACATTTTCAGTCGCTTTATTACTTATAAACGCTTTAGATCACGTATAAGCACTTTAAATCACTTATCTGCCTTAGAACATTTAAAAGCACCTAAGATAACTCATAAATTCTTTAAATAACTTGTAAATGCTTTGGATCACTTATAAAGGCTTTATATCACTTAAAAAGTTTTGGACAGCTTATAAACGCTCTTGAACACTTATAAAGGTTTCTAACCCTTATGAACACTAAAAAATCTTTACAAAGGCTCTAAATCACTTTAAGTACTTTAAAGCACTTGTAATTCAAAAGCGTATCTATAGCGTGAGATCACTTATAAACAGTTAAACACTCTAGGTTACTCCCAAACAGCCAAAATCATTTTAAACACTTTTGATCACTTGTAAACACTCATGAACACTTATAAATGCTTTAAAACGATTATAAGCACTTTTGATGAATTGTAAACGTTTTAGATCACTTATGAATACTTTAGATAACTTATAAACGCTTTAGATCACTTATAGATGCTCTACATCATTTACAAATGCTTCTGATGACTTACAAACACTTTATGTCCCTTAAAAGCAGTCTGAACTGAACATAAGGTGATGGCCAGGGCGATGGGCTATTACTTCAGGCTGTTATAAACCAGCCTGAAGTAATACCCCTTAGAATCTCCTCTACTCTGAAGTAATATAAACCAGCCTGAAGTAATAGCTGACCCCTTAGAATCTCCTCTCCTCTGAAGTAATTGTGTTAAACTATTTTTAGTAGTTCTTTAGGTTATAGGAGCCAAAATTTGGCAACACTGTAATCAATTTGAAAGATAGGGCGATCAGCGAAGGGTGTTTTCTTCAAAATTTGGAAAAACTGAACATAGGGCGATGGCCGGGGCGATGGGCTATTACTTCAGGCTGGTACTAAAAATGTCATACTACGGTTGACAAAACACACAGGTATTATAATTTAGATAATTTAAAACATTGGATTGGTTCTTCTTTTGGGAAGTTGTTCTTTGTCATCTACTCTTTAGCTCGTTTTGCCGCCCCCCCCCCTAAAACTCCAAAAGTTTTTTGAATTTCTGAGTGTCACAATCAATTTATCAAATCTTTTTGTTTTATAATACCCCCTGGAAACGGAAGTCATTTTTTACTTCCGTTTTGTATTGCTATAGTATTTTCATTTCCTCACTATTTAAGCTTCCAATTACAATTTAATAAAAACTATCTGAAAAAGATGCCCTGTTAGTTATTATTACTAATTGCATGATAATAACTAATAGCTTAACGCTTTAAACAAATGTTTGGAATGTTAATTGGTAATTTTAAAGCAATCCATGTAGTGATCGGTATTGTTAAGTTTTGCGTATGCCAAAATGGTCAGTCTACCATTGAGGGACTGTCATAAAGTAGCCACACCAACTGTTTTTGAGAATTTTTCTGTGGATAAGGTTGGGACCGAATGTAAATTTAAATTCTGTCTGTTTTAGGTTTAGTCATAATTTTTTTTCGTTTCTCCTGAGTATTTGTTTTCCTAGAGTGTTTATTAATTTTCTTTGTTTTCGGTTTCATTTTTTCGGTGGCCGGTGCCCCCCCCCCTCGAAAAATACCCCCCCCCCTTGGAAAATACTTCCCGCGGAGAATACCCTCTCGTGGAAAATACCCCCTGGGAAATATGCCCCGCGGAAAATATCCCCCCTCAGAAAAAAAATACAGGAAATTACCCTCCTCCCCCCTGCGGAAAATAACCCTCGGAAAATACCTCCTAAATAATCCCTTAAATCACAAGGAACTAGATATCAATTTCCCATTTTCGATTCGTTGTTTTAAATTTCTTTTGTATGCTCAGCCCCCCCCCCCGCCGCCAAAAATAAATGCTGGAAAACACCTTTTGCTTGGAGATTTTTTCACCGAGGAGGGGATTACCAGTATGATTTTAAAAACAATCACAAATTAGTCTTTCAAATGAAAGTACGCTAATTTTTCACCCGAGGTCGTCCGTAAGAAATTTTCTGTGTGGAATTTTCAGCTAGAATAGAATTGTGTTAGGGGAATTCTCCTGGAGGAGAGGGGTATTTTTATGTGAAGAGAACTTTCCACGGAGGATTTTTCCGTGGGGGGAAGGAATTTTTCATAGAGAGAAAGCCGTATTTCTCGGTATTATTTAAAAACGATCAGAAATTAAATTTAAAAAGTTTTTTCCTTACTGAAAGTAAGGAGCAACATCAAAACTTAAAACGGACAGAAAGTATTAAGTATATGAAAGGGGTTGCCCCCTTCTCAAGACCTTGCTCTTTATGTTAAAGTTTTGACTTTTTGTTAAGCTTCACTGAGCCTTTAGATGCAAACTAAATAATTGTTTGGGACTTATTGTCTAATTCTTCCCATTTCCCACGTATATTTTCAGTCTACACCTTTATTATTAGTGCTGAAGTGGGGGAGGGGCGGGGTAGTAGTGCCCTAGTAGTGATTTGCTTGATGTGAGGTATAATTTCCAATTATCCGTTATGAAAGAGTGTCGCTGGGTTCAGAGTGGGGGAGGAGATCGTGCCTGAAACCACCTCGAGGGAGTCGGATTTTCATGATCTCATTAACAATCAGACATTAAAATTCAACAAAATAAGTTTTTTCAACTGAAAGTACAGATAAGCATTGGAAAGACAAAAATTAGTCCATATAGCATATGAGTGGGGCTGCACCCTCTAAAATCCCTTGCTTGTTAGACTAAAGTCTCTATTGCTTTGACAAAGCTTTTTATTCTAATTAAACGACCCTAATGTTTGTGAAGTCCCCCTCATATATGAAAATGTTTTGTTTATTTAAAGTTTTAACGTAGGTCTTTACTTTTAGTTAAAAATTTGTTTTTTATTTTTTAAAAGGCCCTGGGACATAAATTACGACAGGAGAGGGGGAGAGTTGTCATTCTCATAGACATAATTTGCCGGACCCTTCACCTATGTTGAACAAAATGGTCATTTCAATTTTGATTGAATGTGTTTGGGGAAATACTGGGCTTGGGGTGGGGGGACTGGTTGCCCTCCAATCACTTTTGAATATTAAAAAGGGCATTAGCCTTTTTAATTTCCAATAGTATAAGCTCTTTTTGAAGTTTTGTACGACAACTTCTATATGAAGTGCCTATGAAGTGGTCTAAAAAAAAAAAAAAAATAAATAAAATAAAATAAATGAAAAATATCTTGTGCCCACATCGCTCTTAACTTCCATAGCGCTATTGCGCTGCCTATAATTATTGACTTTGGATGCGTTTCAATTACTCATGAGCAGCCAGGCCAAAATGAGTGAGGGTATCACCCACTTGGTACACTCTCTTTAAGGGACTATTATGGCAGATGAATGCCAGGGGATCTGAAATCTTTCAACGACATACCCCTTAAAAAAAAATTGTTAACGAAATTCACGTAAGTTTTTTTTTGTAAAAATTAATTTTTAAAAACTTCATCCACAAAATATGTTTTCTAAAGAAAACTAAAAAGCTTAATAAAGAAATAATGTCAAGTAATCTTCAAAATAAAAAAACTATGGAGTCTAATAGAAAAACAAAAACAAAAAGATAAATATTTTTTCCATGAAAAAGACTATGCTAATAAAAAACAAACAGAAATTAATTTAAAAAACTTTTTCCACAAAACCAGCTTGTCAAAGAAGAGTAAAGAGCTCCATTATGCCAAAACTGGGTAGAAATAAATTCAAATAGTTTTTCAGCGTAAAACTACCACAAATCAAAGTCAATAAATAAATTAAACCCAAAACGAACAGAAATTACAGTAAATAACTGATTCAAACTGAAAACGAGTAAAAATTAACATGAGTAGGGCAGACGATCCTCCCCCCCCCCCCCGCCTTCTCAAGACCAGAACATAATTTGCAAAGCCAACTATGCTTTCAAAGACAAGCTAAACCTTCTTAAACTTTTTGGTGCTATACATGGGTGCCCATAAGCTGAATTTCAGGGGGGAGGCCTTACCGGGTCTAATTAGCACTTCCAATGCTGTATAATAGAAATCTCAAAACAAAATATTATAACAAAATATATATTGTGCCGATATGAGCACAATATATTATTAATTTTTAATTTGTTTTGATCATGTCACTTCTTATAGGAAGAAATGTTATAAAAACTTCAAAAAGAGCTCATGGAGGACAACCAGCTCCCACGGCAATCATTTCCCCAAACACATCCAATCAAAGTTTTGTGATAATCATCTTATTCTGCGTAGTTTAAAGGTCCGGTAATTATGACTTTGAGGATGACAACCCCCGCCCCCCCCCAACAACCCGCAGGGCAGGGTTTGTAAGTTATGCCCAGGGGGAACATAAAGTTTCTTTTAGAAAGGGTGATCGTATAAACCTCCTTTGATTGGTAATCAGAAGTTCTACTGGCCTTTTTTATTAACAGTAAAAGTGATTGGAGGTCAACCAGCCCCCACCAAGGATCCATCTTTGCTATGAAACCAAAAATTTGTTTCGACTATTTAATTAATAAAATGTTTCAACTTTTCCCCTCTCCTCCAGCCCACCCTTGGATTTCAAAGTTTTATGTTTATCCCTCCCAAGCTCTTTTTGAGATTGCACAAGTTAAATATTTTGAAAATTGGTGTTAACATAAGGTCTCTTGATGTTCTCAGGGGCGTGGGCCATTTCATAAGAATGCATTTGTTAAAACCTGGGGATTACCCCCTAGAGAACGACATTAATAGCTCTAAACCAGTCAGATAGCCAATACTAAGCATTCCCCTCTGTTCTACCAAAATATATCTATCTACACTAGGTAGTTAGTGGACTTTATGTCCCCTAGTACTGAGGAGGTGTTATACTTACTCAGAATGCATACTTCTGAAACATTTCAGCTATTTTGAATAAAAGGGCTATCTAATTATTCCTGTGTGCAGGAACTGCATACGAAGATACCTATAAACATATATCATCTTAGAGGAGCCAATGAAAGGCCTTATGAAGGCTTCTGACATATGCAAAGAAAATTAGGAATTTTAATTTACGTCACACTAAATCTTGCTTTAAATCTTGACAAAAATCCATCCATAGAACGTAACTGAAAAAACAATAACTTTGTGGCATCCCTTGCCAAAACTTGTCTTAAGTCATCAGCTCTGACCAAGAAAAATTATCATTCCTCGGATGGTTCTCTTTGATGATTTTAATACTACTTTCCGAAAAGTTTTGGTAGACCTGAAATGCTCCAAATATGACAAAATTTTTCCTAAAAGTTGAATTATGTAGAGCTTATTTTCTCAGATTTATTTATTGGTTGGTCTCCATTTTGGATGAAGAAGGTAAGGAGCAACGTAGGGACTGACAATCTGGTCATACCTGTGAGGTGATTTTCTACCATCCTGGCGGCCCAAAAGTTCTGCCTGAGAAAAAGAGTGAAGTAAACTGTTCGTATTGTCTATTTAATTAACTTTTCACCGAGCCACTTCATGTAGAAATATTTGTCATAAAAACTTTGGCAGGAGCTCATTCTGTCGTAAATTGAAAGTTCTAGTGCCCTCTTTATAAGACAAGGGATTGGCTGGCAATCAAACCTCCATCTATGTTTTATTTTTACTCCCCTCCCTTCAAAGACATCCAATCAAAATTTGGAGATAAAGATTTTGTTCAAAATTTGTTTGATCTTTTCAGCAAATATTTAGAGAATGGTCCAATAGCTAACGCCTCTGGGGACGACATAACTCCAACAGCCATAGGAGGAGAGGGAATTTTCCCGTTATTTATATATAGGATTTACTATTTGGGAAAGGGGCATTTATCTTCTTACTTTAATAACTAATAGAAACTAAATAGCAACTGCGACCGTTCGTACCTTCTTATGTTTGCCATAGAATAACTGTGAGTCATACAGTTCAAACAATGATAGGTCATACTTTAAGCGATTTTTTCTTTCCGCAGTAAATGAGCAGAGAGGAATTTACTTCGGAATTCCTTTCATCGCTTCCTTCATACAATCAAACAAAATGGACATTTCATTATTACAACCAATTGGACCATGTTGCACGTATTCCAGTAACTAATGAAGTCCAAACGTTGCTATTTCAGAGTACCAAATGTGTAGTTTTTATTGACAATTTTTGATGCCCAATTCCTGAATAATGAAGACCGTTAGTATGTTGACTAGTAATAAAATGACTAAGTCTTTATTAGTTTAGATTCCAGAATCTGTCAATGAAGACGTGACTAAAAGTAAACTGTAGTAAGAAGGTCGGAATACTTTTTTTTTACGGATTTCACAGGTTCTGGGCACTTTACAAACAACAAAAGCACGAAGAACAACAGGGAAATCTTTTTGCAAAACAGTGGAGATAATTCAAATGAATATTTCGGCCCTATGTCCAAGGGCCGTCCTCAGCAAGACAAAAATATATAAAAGAAAAAAGACTCACGACAACATGCGACCAATAAAACCAAAAATTAAAAATTTTTCAAAGCAGTGCCAGCATCCTTACTTCAACGAAGTTCAACCAGGACTGATAAAAAGTAAGGTAAAACAAGGCGATTCAATGAGATGAAGGACAAATAATTTAAAAACACGTTCTTATTGCTAATCCAGCCTTTTTGGCAGCTAACCTCAAAGGTCTTTTTGTGATCGGTTCTGTGTTAATGTCTATTTGTTTTTTAAAATATTTTGTAAGATCATTTTTAATTAAATTTGTGTATAAAGCATTTAGTGTATATTCCCCCAAGTCCCTATTCAAGAAAATATTATTACTAATCTTAAGTCTGATTTCAATTGATTCTCGGACTACCTGCTTTATGCCTAGGTCGTTGCTAATAATGGCGGATTCATTAAAAAGTATATTGCGGCTAGGACTTTCAAAAATATGGCTGCCGAATGCAGATTCAGATGAAACGGCGGAAATATTAGAATTTATAGCTTTGACTATATCATCTTTATGCTGTTGTATGCGCTTTTCTAAATTCTGGTGTGTTCTACCTACATAGTATTTGCCACAATCGCATGGTATTTGATGGACCCCTCTTTGGCGAGTAACTGGGATTTTATCTTTACTAAAATTTAGAAAATTTATGATTTTAAAATTATTTGTGAATACTACATACAGATTATTTTTTTGTGCAAACTTTTTTAAGATTTGTAGTGATTTTTGATATGTAAGGGTGGTATGTTATGTTTATGGGCTTGTCAGAAATATCACATGGTAAACTATCATTAATTTTACGGGAATGTCTTTTCAGTCTACAGTTAATTATACTATTAATAAATCAAAGAGGATACCCATTTCCAAAAAGTATGTCCTTGCTGAGGACAGCCCTTGGACATAGGGTCATATATTCATTCAAAATATCTACCCTGTCTTGCAAAAAGATTTCCCTTTTGTTCTTCGTCGCTATTTTCTGGGCACTTTTTTCATAGGTTTTGGAAATTCATGGCACAGCATTAGACCCAAGTTGTCTCCTGATCCTGAAAACTTGCCGTCTAAGAAGAAAAAGAAGAGTTATTTCATCTTATTTTTTATAAGTTGTTAACCAAATCTAAGGCAATTAAGTTTTCTCTTCAAGCCATAGCAAGCCAAACAGAGACCAAACATCAGAAATATATTGTCTGCACTGATTCACTGTCAGCTCTGGATTACCTTTCACACCAGCAACACCAAGCAAGAAATGTTGCCATGGAGATTGAAAATCTGACTACATAACTTGCAAGAAAGGGCATATCAGTCCTATTTATATGGGTTCCAGCACACTGTGGTATAACAGGAAATGAACTTGAAGACCAGGCTTCAAAACAAGCCTCCCATCTGTGTCTCATCACTAAAACCCCTATTACTGGTCCTGAATTCCTGTCTTCAATCAGTTCAAAAATTTTGGAGGAAGAAGAGGCTTGCCTCCGTTCTTTCCATACCCAGCTTCTTGGTCTGTATAATTACAAGCAGCCATCAAAAGAAATGTACCTCTCATCTCGCATCCTTTCAACTTGTCTCTTTCGTCTTAGATGTGGCCATGCAAGGACAAAATCAACACTTTTCTGTTGGAAAATAACCCCTTCCCCCAACTGCGATACATGTGGAGTGTATGAAGACATACGTCACATCATCTTCAACTGTAGAAAATATGAAAAGGAGAGGGAAATACTAAGGAATTGCTGTGAGAGGGCATTCACAATGCGCTCTGTTCTGGGACATCACACGTCTCACCCTTGGGCTAGACGACTAAGCACAAACCTTTTAGGTAGATTTGTTAAGACTACTGGTTTGGTTCATTCCCTTTAAGATTTTTTTTTTTTTTTTTTTTTTTACACCCTTATATTAGCTCATTTTAGAGACATCACACTTAGTATATTTCTTCCTTTTTTATCTATGTTTTATCAGCTTTTTTTTATAGTTGGAGGATGCGGCAAGAGAGATTTATATTGGCATTTTTTATTTTATTGTGTTGTAAATGTTTTTTATTTGTTTTATAACAAAGCAGTGCTGAATTATTCTGATTCTCGTTTTTCAACGGAGGCATTTGCTACAGGTGAATAACCCCCTATCAATAGCACAATAAGTGGTACTTGATCTGGCTCAATGAATATTGAATGAAGTGACACCCAAGCAAGCTAGTAATTACAGAAGGCAAAGAATAAGCGACTGATACGAAAGCATATGACCAATTGGTCGAACGCGTCAAACCCCAAACAACAACAGCAACAACAACCAAATCTTACAGGTGCTGGTCTGTGTTGCCAGATGGGCTTGTTTCTCGCCCCTTGGGCTTGTTTTAGCCGTCAGAGGCGGGCTGAATTTTGGAGTGGGCGTGGGGACCATGGGGCGAGAAAGTGGGCTTTTTTGTACAAAAATGGGCTTATTTTGGGTTTATTTTGACTGAAAGTTTGGAACCAGAAAAAAATCCAAAATCACGGTGGCTCAGCCGTGGTTATGCCCCAAAAAGACAAGAGCCCTCCTTTAGTGCGTAGAACGCTTTCTATTCTGAAACGCTTCTCCATTAGGAATTTATTTCTGCATGGCTGAGATGGCTCTGCGTTAAGAGTCTTACAAGTTACAAGGAATTTTTTCTGCTCAGATTAAGGCAAGACCTCCCCCCCTAAAGTGCAAATATACATGGGTGCTCATAGGCTGAATTATAGGGGGAGGCTTACCTGGTCTAATTGGAACTTCCAGTACTGCATAATTAAAATTTCAACACAAAATATCATAGGAAGCACAATAGTGCTGCTTAAGTAAAGAGCAATTTAGGCACAATATATTGTTTTTTTTTAAACCAGGGTACTTCTTATAGAAAGAAATGTCACAGGAACTTCAAAAAGAGCTCATGGAGGGCAACCAGTTCCCCCTCCCCCACGTCAATCACTTCCCAAAACACACCCAATCAAAATTTTGAGATAGCAATTTTGTTCAGCATAGTTTAAAGGTCCAGAAATTATGACTTTGAGAATGCCACCCCCCCTACCCACAACCCTCACAGCAATTAGTCTGTAAACCAGGATGGGTTTACAGACTAAAGTATGTCCTTGAAAGATATTTTGAAGTAGCCAACCCATCTCTACTCCTTTCCCCAATAGAGGGCACTGACCTTTGATGACCTTTAAAAACCATTGTTTTATAAAAGTGAAACCATGCAGAATAGATCTTCTGCTTAAGAAAGTACAAAAATGTGTTTTCATCTTTACAACTTTGCTCAATCCAAATTTGGGAAGTTTCAAAGATCTGGAAATACATTTCCGAAATTTAGGAAAAAACCTTGATAAGGCTTAAAATTCTACTCTTATAACAGGAATTGCATTTTCAAACTAAAACCAGAGAAAAAGAAACTCAAAATTAAGATATAATGTTGTTTTTTTCAAAATTCCAAGACTTAGAAATCAGAAGGGATTTAACATAGTAGAATGGCAACACCTTCCCAGAGCATGTTTTTGGCCCTGGTTTCATCACTGAAAGTTTTGTTTTCCTAATCTAACTCTTCCAAGATATCAAAAGTAGCTTGTCTAGGATTCTACCCTACATATTTTCTGCTCATGTTTACAATCACTCTTGTCTTAACAATCTGCCCAAAAATTGAATCAATAATGAAAAAATCAAGAAACAGAAAATATATTGGAAATATAGAATTTGGGCTAGGCTAGCCTATTTTTTTGCCCATTGGGGGTTGGGGGAGGGAGTAAAGTTGAATTACAATCAAAATGTGTTATCTATAATTATTTAATTTGCAAGGTTTCACAAGGATTGTTTAAGGTCATTAAACATCAGTGCCTTCTATAAGGAGAAGGAGACGAAGGTAAGTATTTCAAAATATGTTCCTAAAAGATTATTAATTAATATCTCTATCTCTTTTTGAAAGAGTCATTCATCTAACTTAAATATTTTCTCAGGCAGGAAAAGACCCCTAAAATAGAAATCTACCAAAACAAAAATAATGTTTTATTAATCTGAAACTAGAACTAGTAAATAAAAAACATATATAGAAAACAATTCTCAGTTAAAAGTGTAGAGAAAAATTGTAGTTAAGCTATTTTGTAGACACTTCCAGAATAATTTACCCCTTCCCCTAATCTGCAAGTAAATAGCCCTATTCATAAATTTCCCATGTATTATGCCATGCATCACTCTTGTTTAAACCCTTGTTTTCTTTAAATAAAATAAATATTGATGAAGTCAAGAAACAGAAAAACAGATGGGAAATATACAATTTTGGAAATACATTTGCACATTAGAGGGGTGGGATAAAGTATAGTGGAAGCACCTTCAAAATTTTTAACTACTTTTTCGTTTCATATTGTAAAGGAACAATTGCTGTCTTAAAATGTTTCCTTCTCAATATCCCCAACTATAGGCTAATATCACATCAAGTAGTGTGTTCACCCATCCCCGTACCAACTATTGAATTGTATACATCTTTTACATAAGTTTATTGACCTGTCAAAACCATTTGATCAATATCTGATTGTAGAACACTTTTAGATATAGTGCATATCAAACATTATTTAAATTTATGAATATAGATAACAATGAAAATTGACTTGATAATATGATTAATAAAAACATGTTATATGTTGTAAAGAAATAATTGTGTGGTTTGAGTGTTTTTGTTGTCCTGCATAAACATATGTCCTAGGCCTATATATGGGACTATGAGAGTTGAAGGATACATTTTTTGAGTGAAACATGTATTATAATATTAGAAAGAGTAAAAGGTATTTATAAGTGGTCCCTTTGTCCCTACTTCTGATATGGAATCTTATATGTATTTACCAAATGTACCGTTCAATTCTTTCCAGTGGTATTTCCAGGTATAGAAATTGCATCCCAACCTTCTAATGGATGCCAGGTAGTGGTTGCATTCTTTGGTGCTCTCATAAATAATGACGATCAATTTTGGCTAGAATGTCTTCCATATTGGCTCAGCCCTTCCCAACACTAATTTCTGTTCTTCATTTGTAAAATAATTAGTTATTTTAATTCTAGTCAGGAGTTGGGTTATAATTAGGCTGAACACAATAAGCCTTAACCAAATTACCGATCTCGTCGATCTAGATAATATCCTAGCATCCTTTGAGTCTTAAATCTCTTAGTGCCTTTTAGAAGTAAGTGCCTTTCTTTTTTGTTTTTGTTTTTTATCTCTATGTATTATTGCATTTTGGGATTACGAAGGCTTTTGTATTAACCCCGTTCTCACGGTTTTTTTTTTTTTTTTTTTTTTAGGCCTTAATTTAATCATTCAGTTATCTTTAAATATTGTGCTGCAACTGTACCAAATAACGTGTACCAAATTTTTTTTTGCGATAATAAACCAAAGATATTGTATTGTATTCATTGGAATAAGTCATATTAAATTCTAAAAGTTAATAAAAAGAGTTCACAGCTGTTTAACCATTATGAGGCATGAAACTGCAGCTAAAACAGATGAATTTTGGCGGATCACAAAAATCGTAGTTCTTCCGTGAAAGTGGAGCAGGATGAACAAAGGGCAAGCAAGCAAGGTAAAAGTAGAATTAGATTAGGGGCAAAACTTTTTCTGACTCTAGCACGAAAGAACTATTTTAGCACTATTTCATCATGTGTAGCACTGTAGCACGTGCTTCAATTTGTAGCACTTTCATAATACAATTTTTATTTTTGTCATTGACGAAATAATGAGGATTTTGAAAAAGGTAAAGGAATTAACAAAAAGTTTGGACCGCATTTTTCCGTATATGTTTTGAGAGATTTGTGCGAAGTTTTATTTAATCAGGACCACATTTTTGCCGTGTTTGTTTCGAAAGATTGATGCTATGTTTGAAATAACCGGAAAAAAACTGATCTAGAACAAAGCCGAATACACTTAGCGGGCCATGCGCGTGTCGCGGCGCAAGCCGCGACACGAAAAAATTTTTTTTTGATTTTAGCACCGAAAATTGTTGTGAAACACACAAATTTGGGCAATTTTAGAGCTTTATGAACTGACCAAGATGGCAGTCTTGGTTTTAAAAGGCTCGGGCGTATTTTGGCTTGTTTTTCAAAGGCTCGGCCTTGTTTTTTGTTTGACTTTCTGGCAACCCTGGTGCTAGACCCTTGCTAGGCAAATCTGGGTGACTTTAACCTGCACCACAAAATGTGGGATACTGTATCACCAGAAGATCTAATTGCAACCCCACTAACTGATTACATCCTGGAACCCATATATAAGTTGTCCCTTGTCACCCCCAAAGATCTAAATACACGGCTGAACCCTCAGACAGGCAAATACTCAACCATTGACCTCACTTTCACATCATCAGATATTGTAAATAATGTAGAAATTCAGAAACCCTGTGACTTTGATTTTGACCACGAGGTTCTATCATTAACACTAGAGATCAACCCAGTAAGGTCAAGGTTGCAACCAGTGAAATTCTGGAAATTCCAAGACAAACTCTGGAACTCCTGGAAACACAACTTAAACCAAAAGGCTTCAGAAATTAAGACAAGTGACCAGTCAGTGGAATCATTATCCAATAAGATTACTTCAGCTATAATAGCTTCTTAAGAAATAATATTTGGTTAAAAACAACCTCATCCAAAGAGAAAAAATTCCACTCCTGGATGGAACAATAAATGCCACAAAGCCTACATAGATAATAAAAAACAAAAAAATAACTTCTCTAGATACCCCTCAATTGAGAATAAAATAGCTTTCAAGCAAAAGACAGCAGAATTCAAAAAGATACTAAAGACTGAGACACAAGATGGATGGAGAAAGCTCATTGAAGACAAATTTGGCCACAACACCCCCGTTCAAGAGCTATGGAGAAATTTTCAGTTTTTTTTCAGGTAAAAAGAAGAAGAACACCCATCCCTGCAGAAATACAGATGGGAAGGACTACAGAATTTTCAACCAATGAGAAGCTTAATCTGTTCTTAGAAAAATTTCTGAATGTAGATACACTATCACAGGTCACACACCATCAACTCAGTCTCAAAAACGGTACTGTAACACTTTCTCACTTCAGCTTTCAGGAAGTTAAAGACACCATTTCAAAGCTCCAGCCTGGTGCAACTGGCCCTGATGGAATTCACAATTTAATGTTGAAAAATTTGCCAGATACATTTGTTGAGCTACTGACAGAGTTACTTAATAGATATGTCATAGAGTCATCAATATCATCTGAATGGAATAAGGCATCAGTGATCCCACTTCTAAAGGCAGGAAAAGACCCTGGGCTGATTGATTCATACCCCCCCATATCACTCACTTCTTGTGTTACTAAACTAATTGAGAGGGTAATAAAACAAAGAATTTTAACCCCATTATCAGACCACATCCAAATTGAATAGCTCGGATTTCTCCCTGGAAGGAGCAACACAGATGCCTTAGTTAGACTAGAGCATCTGATCAAACAAAGCTTCAAAAAAGGAAAAGCAGTACATGTGATCATTTTAGACATGGAATCAGTATTTGATAGAGTAGATGTGAAGCAACTAATCAGAAAGCTATCTGTAATTGGCTTACCAGACCCACTGGTAAATTGGATCCACCAATTTTTGATGCGTAGGGAGGTCCAGGCCTCCCTGGGGGGCTCCTTCTCAGAGTTTAAGAGGAAAGCCTTTGACATTGGACTCCCTCAAGGGGCTGTTCTAAGTCCACTTCTCTTCTCAGTTTATTGTCATGATATAAGCCTGGAAAATGTTCTTGGAGCAGAGCTCTTTCTGTATGCTGATGATATTGCTGTTGCAGTTGTGGGGAGAGACCCTGTATGCTTACAGTCAGCCTCTCAAAAAGCTGTAGATATGCTATCAACTTGGGCAAAAAGTAATAATATGGTCTTCTCAAGCCATAAGTCAGTTAGTGTGTTTTTCCACAAATTGCATAACCTGGATGCTTTCAAACCACTGGTGAAACTGAATGGACATGGGATTGTGGTTGCAGAACATGCACGCTTTCTGGGAATTGTGTTTGACCAAAAACTGACATGGAAACCCCATCTGGATGAGCTGATTGGCAGTTTCAAACAAAGACAAAACTTCATTAATGCTCTCTGTCTTGGAAGAAGAGGAGCCCCCACAGTCTTTGCTTCAACTATTGTCAAGTCAGTGGTGATATCCAAGATAGACTATGGATCATTTATATATGGATCAGCTAAGAAATGTCTCCTCAAGAAACTTGACACTACCCTCCATGCAATCTTACGAAGAGCCCTTGGCTGCCTAAAATCAACTCCTATTGCAGCTATGTACTGTGAAGTGGGGATCCAGTCCCTTCACTCCAGAAGAAAATATCTTCTTGCAAGATATTTTGCAAAAAAGATAAGACTCAAGAACCACATTATCTACAAAGGAATCATTAGCCACCACAACCCTGATGTCCGCTACAAACCAACAGAGATACCCACTTTTCAGAGATTCCTTTGCCTTCCTGGCATGGAAGAGTTCATAGAGAATGGCAGGCTGACTGATAATTTGGATGATGATTCTCCCAGCGCCTCCAAAGAAATTGGGGAATTGATTATTCCTAAGATCAGCATTGAAAAAAAGGAGGACCTCCCCCAAGCTGTGATGAAAATCATATTCCTCGGAAAGTTGGCAGAATACCAGGACTACATCCAAGTTTACACAGATGGCTCTAAGACAGAAACAAAATGCAGCTGTGCAGTAGTTATACCCTCCCAGGGCCTGTCTCTTTCCTACTGTTTACCCCCTACCTGACAATTTTTTCTGCAGAACTTATTGCAGTTAAGTTTTCTCTCCAAGCCAGAGCAAGCCAAACAGAGACTATACATCAGGAGTATATTGTTTGCACTGATTTACTGTCAGCTCTGGACTACCTTTCACATCACAAGCATCAAATAAGAAATGTTGACTTGGAGATAGAACATCTGACTGCACAACTTGCAAGAAAGGGTATATCAGTCCTATTTATATGGGTCCCAGCACACTGTGGTAGAACGTGAAATGAATTAGCAGACCAGGCTGCAAAACAAGCCTCCCATCTGGGTCTGATCACTCAAACCCCTATTACTGGTCCTGAATTCCTGTCTTCAATCAGTTCAAAAATTTTGGAGGAAGAAGAGGCTTGGCTCCGTTCTTTCCATACCCAGCTCCTGGATTTGTATAATTACAAGCAACCATCAAAAGAAATGTACCTCTCATCTCGCATCCTTTCAACTTGTCTCTTTCGTCTTAGATGTGGCTATGCAAGGACTAAATCAACTCTCTTCCATTGGAAAATGCCCCCTTCCCCCAACTACGAGACATGTGAAGTGTACGAAGACATACGTCACAACATCTTCAACTGTAGAAAATATGAAAAGGAGAGGGAAATACTAAGGAATTGCTGTGAGAGGGCATTTAAAGCATTCACAATGCGCTCTGTTCTGGGACATTACACGTCTCCTCCTTGGGCTATACAACTAAGCACAAACCTTTTAGGTAGATTTGTTAAGACTACTGGTTTGGTTCACTCCCTTTAAGTTTTTTTTTTTTTTTTTTTTTTTTTTTTCTTTTTTTTTTTTTTTTTTACACCTTTATATTAGTTCATTTTAGAGTCACCACACTTTCTATATTTTTTCCTTTTATCTATGTTCTATCAGGTTTTTTTTTTTTTTTTTTTTTTTTTTTTTTTTTTTTAGTTGACGCATGTGACAGGAGTGTTGTATATTGGCATTATTTATTTAATTGTGTTGCAATTGCATTTTATTTGTTTTATGACAAAGCAGTGCCGAATTACTCTGATTCTTGTTTTTCGACGCAGGCATTTGCTACATGTGAATGACCCCCTACCAATAGCACAATAAGTGATACCAGACATGGCTCAATGAATATTGACTAATGTGACACCCAAGCAAGCTAGTGATTACAGAAGGCACAGAATAATTGAGTGATACGAACGCATATGACCGATTGGTCGAACGCGTCAAACCCCAAACAACAACAAATCTGGGTAAGAATTCTAGTTTAAGGTTTTGCTAAGGTATCATGCCTACCTTTTCTTATTTCTAGATCTTAGAAGATTGGGTATTGGTCTAGATTAGGATCTATTGAGAAGGAAACATTTTAAGAAAACAATTCTTACTTTATAATTGGCTATTCAAAATAATTGTAGCTAACACATTTTGCATCTAGCCCTACTATGTTATGCCCTTTCCCTAATGTGCAAATATATAGCAAAAATTAGGTATTTTCTGTGTCTTCTTTCAATGCATCTCTCTTGTTCCAGTTCCAAAACTTTGTAACAGTTTGGACCAAGTACATGTAAATTGAATGGTATCCCATAAAGTTGCACAATAATTTGATTAACCAAAATAATGACACTTTCTTTCAATATTTTATATATTGATGAAAATATTTTGAGTCAGGACTCCACCCTTTGACTATTGGAAAAAATTACTTTATAAGCTTATTTAGAGTGGTACTATCCAATCTACTTATAATTAAAAGCATTTTACTCATCTAGTTGGAAAATTTGGCCCATCTGTATAGGAGAAATCTATATTTGCAAACTAGTTGACAATAAATGTTGCCCCAGCAAAACTTTCCTTTTTCAACTAGTTGACTAATAACTTTGGTTAAATTAAAAATGAAGTTTTTTCTGGGTTCTCCCCAGAAAAAACTAAATTTTTCCAGCTAGTTGACTAATAACTTCTCCCCAGCAAAACTTAATATTGCCAACTAGCTGGAAACAAACATTGTCCCAGAAACAGTTCATTTTCCAACTAGTTGATGAGTAACTTCTCCCCAGCAACACTTAATTTTTCCAAGTAGCTGGAAACAAACATTGCCCCAGAAAAGAATTCCTTTTCCAACTAGTAACTTCTCCCCTTGCAGGAAGTTCCCATTTCCTTTAAATCTTTCTTTATGGCATTGTCTCACCCCAGACAAGGACAAACTGCTTTCCTTTTAGCCATAGACAGTCAGCCAAAAAGGCAAATTGTCATCCTTCATCTGCAGAATGTGCCCTAGCCACCTCAACCTTTCTTTCATTATAGACCTAGAAAGCAGGATTGAACCACATTTTTTGTACAGCCTACTGTTTGAAATATGGTCAGTCAGCCAGATACCAAGAACAATCTGTAGGCAATTTCTATGGAGAACATGTAGCAAATTGTCATCAACTTTTTGGAATTTTCTTTTAGGTTTGTATATATTGATGGGATCATCAGGGAGGGAGGGTTGCTTTATTGTCAGGATAACAACTAATATATTGAAAGAGAGCAAGAAATAAGAACATTGTTATTTTTATTTTATTAGCCTACCATGTTTTTTTAGAAGTGCTGCTAAACTGAAATTTTACCATTATTTGGAAATTTGACTAATTTAACCTTCTATTCTTAGAGATGTTTGCACTCACAGTTTCAAGTAGCCCAGCCTATAATAAATAGGCCAGGGTGAAAGCCTATTGAAAAAGGAGATTCTATCTTTGACTATTAGAAAAAATTACTTTATAGGCTTATATAGAATTTTGCTATCAAATCTTCTTCTAACGTCATTTTTATACAATCCTAAAAAGGGCTTATCCCAGATTTTCCTCTCAATTACTTGGACTATCTGTTTTGGATTTTCCTACAATTGGTCATGTCTTGATGCCTACTGCAAAAGACTTGATTTCCAATTCATGTGTTGCTGGAAACAAACATTACCCTAGAAACTAATCCATTTTCCAACTAGTTGACTAGTAACTGCTCCCCAGCAACACTTGATTTTGCCAACTACCTGGAAACAAACATTGCCCCAGAAAACAATTAATTTTCCAACTAGTTGACTAATAACTTCTCCCCAGAAAAACTTAATTTTTCCAACTAGTTGACTAAGAACTTCTCCCCAGCAACACTTAAATTTGAAAACTAGTTGATAATAAATGTTACCCCAGCAAAACTTTCATTTTCCAACTAGTTGACTAATAACTTCTCCCCAGCAAAACTTAATTTTGTCAACTAGCTGGAAACAAACATTACCCCAGAAAACAGTTCATTTTCAAACTAGTAACTTCTTCCCTCCCAGGAAGTTCCCATTTCCTTTAATCTTTCTTTATGACATACTCTCACCCCAGACAAGGACAACTTGCTTTCCTTTTAGCCCTAGACAGTTGGCCAAAAAAGAAAACCTTTGGCAATTTGTCATCCTTCATCTGCAGAATGTGCCCTAGCTGTCTCAACCTTTCTTTTATTATAGCCATAGAGAGCAGGATTGAACTGCATTTTTGTACAGCCTACTGTTTGAAATATGGTCATTCATCCAGGTACCCAGAACAATCTGTAGGCAATTTCTATGGAAAACATCTAGCAAATTGTCTTCCACTTTTTGGAGTTTTCTTTTAGTTTTGTATATATTGATGGGATCATCAGGGAGGGAGGGTTGCTTTGTTGTCAGGATAACAAGTAATATATAGAAAAGGAGCATGAAGTAAGACAATTTTTATTTTTATTGTATTAGCCTACCATGTTTTTTGAGAAGTGCTGCTAAACTGAAATTTTTCCATATTTGGAAATTTGACTAATTTACCCTTCTATTCTTAGAGATCTGTGCACTCACAGTTTCAAGTAGCCCAGCCTATAATAAATAGGCCAGGGTGAAAGCTAATTGAAAAAATAAAGCTTTGTTGGGCAGAAGTTACTAGTCAACTAGTTGGAAAATGAATTGTTTTCTGGGGCAATGTTTGTTTCCAGCTATTTGGCAAATTTAAGTGTTGATGGGGAGAAGTTATTAGTCAACTAGTTAGAAAATAAATTGTTTTCTGGGGTAGTGTTTGTTTCCAACTAGTTGGCAAAATTAAGTATTGCTGGGGATAAGTTATTAGTCAACATAAAATAAAATAATGACACTAAAACTTAATCAACAAGACACCAGAAAATATTTTCCCAATTGACACTTTCATTTCACTTTATATTGTCATGCTAAGTTTGCTTAAAATTCACATAGCTATGCCTAATAGAAAAATTTGCACATTGTTAGAATATCTTTTAAAAGAACTTAAGTTTGAACAGAGCACTTAAACAAAAATGATAATCTTCAACAGAAACACAATGAGATTTCCCCTTAGTTTCCTTTTACCAAAGCTCTAATTCCTTTTTTTCACAAATTATTTGGTTCTTTTATTTATTTATTTATTTATTAATACCAAAATATGGTAAGCTTTAACAAGCTTGTTGCACTAAACAATTATAAAAAAGTCTATAACAATGTCAATGACATAACTAAATATAAAGTAACTGGAAACATTGAAAACATAATAACTGAAACATACAGTAGCATACCGAACTAACTGAAACATATCTGTTAATAATTGAAACATACCAAAAAGTAAGCCTACAAAATAACTGAAAACAAACTGTCACAAATCAGCTAATACAAACGTAAAAATATTCTCAAAATGGATTGTGATAGGACCTTTTACTGTTTATAAGATATCAAAAGGAATTAAATACATCATTAGAGAAAAGTTGCCACACAGCTTTTGCTTATCATTTTTATCTCTTTTTTTTCCTATTTCAAAGAAAGCATTTCTCCTGTCCAGTTAATCAGCATAAAACCTAGCTACATCTTCATTTTTACTTGACATCAATTCCCAACACCGTTTATACTGTAATAACATACTAATCTCTATAACCACCTTACTCTACTTATGTCTATAATTGTTTTAATACTCTTGATAATACTACCTGGAGGCTTATTACTTGTTTTCCTATTGCTTCTCCTAAAACTACTTGATTCTCCACTCGAGCCTACTTCAACCTCTATTTCCCCTTTATCTACTTCTAAACTAACTAAACTATTCTCTATTTGAACCTCCTGCTGTACGCTAGAAACAGAGCTATCCTCCATTATTTCTGAAGTTACTGCTGGAGTCTCCACTGGAATCTGGTATACAGATGATCTTGAATTGATTCTCCAATGCCCACTCTAACTCCAATTCTACAATTTTTTATTCCTCTGATATTGATTTATTTTTTATTACTGGTTGCTCAAGACAATTTTTAACTACCTAAAGCTTCTCACCCGGACATTGACATAAGCTATAACTGTTGCTGCTTTTCTCTTTGTCATTAGATTTGAATTTACTAGTGACAATATTAGGTTTTTTGATCATTTTCTCCTGAAAAATAGGATTCAAATGTAAGAAAGCTTCTGAATCCTTTATAGGCTTTATCAGACGACCATCTACTGTTCTTCTTACAGATGTCCCTGAAAGTTCTTGTACCAAGAATAGGGAATCTTCAAATAAATTTCAAATTATATAGGGTCCACGAAATTTAAGCTTTAAACCCTTGATTTCCCTTGGATTCTGAGCTTTATCTTGGACATAAACTCTTTGACAGATCTTTAGAATTTAATTGTAGATCTAACCTTGAAAAACCTACTTTCACTAAAAGTTTACACTTTTTTCAACTGGGAAACCCTTGGCCTTATCTATTTTAATTTTAACATCTTCACTGCACCTGTTGCTTTTACTAATAATACTCCCTAAGTAAGTGAACTTATCCATCTGATCAACATTCTTGTTACCCAGCATGACCTTCACTTACCTTGGTCTGCCTACCATTAGTTTTACCTAAATTTGCGCTTTTGAGCAAACTGTCCGCACCCGAGGCTACATGGACAGTCATTTGCTCTTTATTTGTGCTCATTACATTTCAGTCAGGTGATATATAACGGGTGCACCTCCCTTACCTGGTACACCCGGGTGGTTTCCTACGATTGAGGTACCACCGGACCCTAGCTGCCATCATACCAACAGAACGCCTTAAGCAGTTGTTGCTATTGACTGGCAACACTTAGCCCTCCCTCGGCCCTGTGATACATGCAGTTCCCTCCTACATATATCAGTGAGAGTTAGGGACTCCCGCAAAGACCATCGTGAAGGTCGGAACTGCGTATTGTAACAGTATCCGGGCGTCTGGAGAGACCACTTGCCCCCCTGATGTGAAGGGGGCCGAGCATCATTGGTGGTATCAAATTCCATCCAAGTACCCGGGGTCACCCCCAAAGCACAAAACGAGAAAATGGCTGTACCTGCCCCATCCATATGGATAGGCCCTATCCAAGGATAGGCCCCACCCATACACATAGCTCATCACAGATGATGCTCTACTCCGGGACAACCTCTCTTCTGTCATAACGATTGTGGTCACTCCCCTCCTGCCAAGGTCCCGCAGTCAACCCCCAATCAACAGTGTGCGATGGCCTGCAGCAAAGCCACTTGACGGACCCGCGCGGTTCCCATTGGAACCGTAGGTCATAGTCAATACAAGCCCCCTGTTAGAGATCTACACTCGTCAGTCCCGTAATAGCCTTATGGCCCAAGTGTAATCTCCCTTCCACACTGTGATCAGATGAAGACTACGTTTTCCCAGCATTCAGCTTGATTGCACGCTCAATTCTGACAGTGAGCAGTTGCAAGCAGTCACTCAATTAAGAGCAACCACAAGTGTCACCATAGTAATCAGATACAAGGTCTCAATGTTATCCTGCCTAATGGTCCATCATTGCCCTCATCCCTATGGGAGTGAAAGCTTAAGACTGCAACAGAAGGAGTATCCATTCTCTCCAAAGAGGATCCATGAACAAAGAGGATCATTAAGAGAGTCATAGTTACTCCTGCTGTTTACCCGCTCCAACAACAATCTTGAACTGTGAATTGCTCCATAGTTGATGATGTGGATAGTCAAAAATCAAACATATCCCACTGGTGCTTCCAGGGAAAACCATTCCACTCAATATCTAGTAATTTCTTGAAACCTTTCTCATAGAGAGCTAAGACTTTTGTTCCTGAGAGACTATTCCAGTGGTTTGCTACATGGCAGGAGAAAAACTATTGTCAGTGTTGAGTTTTGACAGATGGCTTGAACAACTTCTTTGAATGTCCCCTCCTGTCTGTGCCAATGTTTTGGGAAGTTGACAAATGAATTGGGGGGGGGGGGTCTTGTCAAGTAAGATTCTATGTCATAACCATATTAGCTCTTTTTTGTCAGTAAACCATTGTAGATAATTTCAGCTCCTTCAAATATTCATAATAAGGCTCGTCTCTCATCTTTGTTTGTGCCTTAGTAGCTCTTCTTTGCACCCCTTCCAGAAGCTGTACATCACCACTGTATCCTGGCGATGCTATGCAAATTCTAAAATCAAGCACTGGCCTGACAAGGGCCTTGTACAACTTAATTAAAACATAGGGAGACCTACTGGAAATAGTTTTTTTCTAAAGTCCAAGGACAGAGTTTGCACGAGACACAGTCTTCTTGTAGTTTTGCACTGGTTGCCAACAACAATTCCAAGATCCCTTTCTTCATCCTCACTTTGCAGCTTGTGTGTGTTGTTCATAGCTAGATTAACCATAGTATATTTAAGCCCTGGGTTGGGCTTGCCAAAATGTATAATGCTTCATTTGTCTATATTGAAACTCATGTGCCATATTTTTGCCCAGTTTTGAATATGGTTAAGATCTGCTTGTAGTGACTTCATGGTTGACTCCACCAAACAACTTTGAGTGGTCAGTAAAAAGAGTGAGATGACTTGTAGCTAATTGAAAATATCATTTAGATAGATATTTAACAGGGTAGGTCCTAAGAGACTACCCTGCAGGACACTGCTGGTGACTCCACATCTCTCAGAGAGGATTGATTTCCCTTCATTAGTAAAAAGCCTCACTCTCTGTGTTTTAGCAGTAAGAAAAACTAAGATCCAGCCCACAAGGTCTGCATTAATTCCACATGAGATTAGTTTTATTTTTAGGTGGAGATGTGGAAATTTGTGGAACTTTTTAGCATGATCAAACAACAAGACATCCACTGGTAGGCCCTGATCAATCAGGTCTGTTATTACATCATAAGTCTCCAGCGAATTTTGTTTCCACTGACTTGCTGGATTGAAATTCATGTTGGCTGGGTGATAGTATTCCATTAAGTTTGAGATGCTTCATCACAGAGTCATTTACCACTCTTTCCAGGATTTAGCAACAATTGAATTATGCTTATGGGATAATAGTTTTCTGCCCTGGCTTTATTTCCCTTTTTGAACAAAGATGTGACAAATGCTGTTTTCTAATCTATTGTTACTTTTTTGGTACATAGGGAAACTTTGAATAATTGGGAGAGTGACTTGGTAATGGTTTCAGCAACTTCTTTTGAAGATGTAACCTATCTGGCCCAACTGATTTGTTGATATCTAGCAATTTAAGTTGTTTGAGGATGTTAAAACTATGAATCTCAATATGCTCCATTGGATGATGGATTTGTGTGGGTTCAATAGTGGGTAACAGAAACTAGCAGTTCAATACATCTGCAATTTCTTTGACATCTGTTAGTTCAGCTCCTGAAGCAGAAGTTAGTTTAAGCAGCGTTCACAAGCGTGTCTAGCTAGAATCCCATGTCTAGACACGTGTCTAGCCAGAATTCAATGGCTAGGCAACAACCGTTCACATATAAAATTTGGTGCTTAGCTAAAACTACAAATTTAGTCTCAAATTGTCATTTCTAGCCAATCAACAGAGCTTATGTGGGCAAAACTTTCAAATATTATAATCCCTATTTTTACTGTCACAAGCTAATGGATGAGATAAGCAAAACAATTGCCTTAGTGTGCTTCATTATTATGTCTGGTGTTGTATATTTGCCTAAATTGAAAAAAAAATTAATAAGAAAACAAAAATTAAATTTCAGTTTACAAATGTAAACAAAAATGATGAAAATAGTGGATCTTGACACATTCTGATTGGCTGTAATCAAAAATCTTAAACATTGAGTTCTAGAGGCTAGAACTCAATTTCTAGCTAAGCGCCAAATTTTACTTGTGAATGGTTGTTGCCTAGACATTGGATTCTGGCTAGACACGTGTCTAAACATGGGATTATAGCTAGACACGCTTGTGAACGGTGCTTTAGATATTGATTGCCAACCACAACTTTTACAGGAAACATATTGCCAAAATTTCTCTAGGTTATGCTTGCTTTCTTTAGCTAGTGTGGCTACATGGTTCTGGTAAAGTTTCCTGGTTAGATTTCTTAACTTATCTCTTGCTTTTTTGGACTTCCTGTACTGGTCTGAACTCTTGGTTGTTTTGTATTTTTACCAAGATCTCTTATTTTATTCAGCTGCTTCTTCATTTTCTTGGTCATGTACAGAATAGTCATTGACTTTCTCCTGTAAGATACAGTAGCATTGCTGTCTTGGATTTTGATTACAGTTAAATTGAAATTTTCTCATTGCTCTTCTAGTGAACCTTCTAAAATTTCACTCCAGTTCACCATTTCAAGTTCCCTCCTGGTAGATTTGTAATCTGCAAAGACCTTTTTATCAAATCTATTAGTCACAATCTGTACACAGAGCTGTATTTCAACAGCTATGTGGTCACTCTTACCAATGTGGGTACGTACTCAATGTTTTCCAAAAGGTCCTGACAATTAAGGAAAACAATGTCTATTAGGGTTAAGTTTTGGAAGATTCTATATCTAGTTGGTTTATCAACAGCATGATATGGGAGGGGGGTGTCATGTATGCAATCAAGGAATGGTTGTTGTGTTGCATTATCTTCATGGTAACTAAATCCTTCTTTCCTTGATATTTGCATGAAATTAAAGTCCCCAGCTATAAGCAGTTTAGGTTTCAAACCTATTCTTGCACCCTGAACTCTCAAAACATCCAAAAAAGCATTCATTTACTCAACATTTTTATGTGAAATGCTCAAATCATCAGCACAATCTATGCAGGCTAATAGAGTTTTACTTCCCCAATTGATTCCATGGTCTCCCATTGCCCTTGCTCTGCTCCTAAGGATAAAGTCCATCAAAATTATCCATATAAATATAGATAGCACACAATTGTGTTTAACTCCTGATTTCATTTGAAAATAGATACTAACGTTAATTCCTGCCATAACCATAGCAGTCTTTTTGTTATACATAGCACTAATCACTTTAATGTATAAAACTTCCACACTATGTAAGGATAGGAGCCTTGCTAAAGCTTTTTCATCAGTTGAATCAAAAGCTTGCCAATAATCTATAAAACTGAGGATTAATTAAGGTTTACCTAAAATGGTTATGTTTTCCTCCTTTTTCAAAAACCATATTCACAATCTTCAGTGATTAATCCTTAACTTTGCAACTACCATGTTCAAAAGGCTCGTTTGCCACATTATCAGCAACTGGGATAATATTATTTTTTAATGTTTTTAATTGCCCACTGTCACTAATTGTTCCTCATAAAATAAATCTTCCTTCACATCCAAAGCATCACAAAATTATTCATTCTATTCTGTATCTTTTCCTGTAACTTTGTCATGCTTTAGCACATTCTCAAAATGTTCTGGCTATTTCTCTTCAACACTTTTCTTATCCTAATTGTAGGACATTTCTATCTTTAACTGACACAAGTTCAGATTCACTCTTCCTTATCAATTTTTAACATATTAGTACAATATATTACTATTGTGTCACCTGATTGCATCTTCCAGATCTTAAGTAATTTTATCCAAGGCTTCCATTTCAGACCTCCTTAATTCACAATTTAGTGCATTCTCCACTCTCCTTATATTCATTTTATTTTCATATAAATCTTTCCCTTAAATAATTCTTGTGCAAACCCCTCCTTCTTTCTACTGAACATTAACCATTGTCACTAATATTCCTAACTGTGTTTTTAATTTATCTCTCTAAGACACCATCAGAAACTTCACAAAGTATTTTACTAAAATTATTCCATCCATGTTCTACATTGTCAAATTTTAGACTCTCCATTTTTGTATTCAGTGGTTCCTGGAAAGTTTCTCTCAAATTCTTATCCAGAAGTCTATCAATGTGATAGCTTTTTTAAATTTCAGCTAAAGACCCCAGACATTACTAGATAGTACATGAAGATTTTTAACATGAATAAAATCATACCTATATACCCAAGCATCTTGTATCAGTCAACCCAGTCTTTGGTTTACTATAACATAATAAAGTTAGCAGTCTCACCATCATGTAAATACCATGCTAACTTATGGGCGCTTTTATGGCCCATGCAATTTTGAATGATGGATCTTTTCTGCTTGATATTAACTGATAGATTTCCAGAAAAGCTGAAAATAGTCAGAAATTTCCAAATATTGTTTTTGATGTAACATAAACAGGAGCTCAAAAGTCTCCTGTTTTTCAATCAGTTCTACTATGGAACTCCCTCCATCCTGATGTACCTCTATTTCCCTCTGCAAAGGCAGTTTCTCGTCGGGTGTTTCCATTTTAGATTATTTTTTTTTAATTCATTTCATTTAATATATTTTTCTCTTCATTTAATATATTTTTCCGATTTTAAAATCTTTTTGGATTCTATCTTAAATTTTATCTCTTTCGTTTAAATTCTTTTTCAGTTATATGTTAAATTTCCTTCTAAATCACGTATTTGATAAATGTCCTGGTCTTGTTCCAGTGGGTTTTATTTATGTGCTTGTATATGTATGTGTTTTATTATATGTGCTTTATAAAAGTGTTTTATTTTTTTTTTGTTGGCCCATTACAAGCTAAGCTTCTTAGGCTTAGTAATTACTTTACGTTTTGTAATTGTTATCTTTTATTATTAATAAATTGATTGATTGATTGATGTCAATATTTACGTTTCAATATCAATATTTGGTTTGATATATTGATACAGAATATCACCCAACACTATTAATCCATGGATTGCAGAATGCATTGGAACTATGTCATTTGGGCTATATATTTGTATATTAAATAAAGAAATATAACGATTTTATTTTCAAACACCATAAAACGGTCATGCCGATCAGCAGCAGATCTTGTCATAATAAGGCACTAAACATATAAAATGTGTGAAAGTCACAGCCATAGCTATTGTCATGCAAACTTATACATTGATTTTGAATATCACAGATTCAAACTAAACAGTCAAACAAATAAAAAGAATAATGAACTAAAGAAAATAAATATATATTATTATTGACGAGTGGGTGCAGAATTAAAAAAATGGAAGAACAAGGGAACAAAACTATTTCCATACTGCATATACCGTGCTGGTACCAGCTGAATACATTAGGGGAGGGAATAAAGTATAACAGGGCTGTATGCAAAATGTGTTAGCTACAATTATTCTGCTTATTATAATGTAAGAATTGTTTTCTTACAATCTTCCTTTTCAATATCCCCTAATCTAGACCTGTACCAAAGATTGGCTTACATGACAGACCTGCTGTGTCTGAATTCTGACAAAATGTTTTACCTTCATTTGAGTTTTTCAATATCTTTTTAATTGACTTTTGTTTTTGAAAATTTAATTTCCGCTATTTCGCCACAAATATAAGGGTAAAATTCTAGTTTAGTGGCTTCTTGCTGTCTTGGAAAACAGTTGAGTTTGGTGAATAAAAATTTCACTAAGTAATGAAAAAACCTTTCCTATTGTTTCCAGAGGTCAGAACCAGAGGCTACTTGTTATGTAGTCTACTCTAACCAGAGTCTGCACTCAACTCTTTTCCTCAAGAATTGCCAACAGTTGGAAGTAACTCCAAAGGCATATTTACTGCTGAATCTGTTGACATTTTTGAACAAAGGCTGGATGCTGAGTGGCCCTTGAGGGAGTGTAAACTCGACTGAGAAGCTACTGGTCATCCACCTGTATTTGCTCACTAAACAACAATGAAAACAACTTCAATCATCAACTTTTGAGCTTCACAAGGAAAATCCTTAGATTGCTCCAAGCTGCAATTTAAGGTAATGGATCCAAGGCTAAAAATATGTGCTGGGAAGGCATTGCCAAGCTACTATGTCTATTATTTTCTTATTTCTAAGGTTTAAGAGACTGCATACATAACAGATTTATACCTATATGAATTCTGACAAAAATCATTTTACCTTAATTTTCTGTTTTTTATCTCTTTTTCATTAATTTTAGTTCTTGAAAATATAATTCTTGTTATGTCAATAGAACTTTAAACCATACCAAGGTTTTTTTTCACTAAAATTAACAAATAAATTTACATATCTTTAGAACCTAGTAAATTGAGATTAAGCAAAGATATGTGGGTCTTGTGCCTCATTTGAACAGAACATCTATTTTCAAGGTTACACTTTCATAAGACAAATATTTAAAAGGTAAGAAATAATTTACAGATTTTTTTCTTGTGCCTTAGTTGAGCAGAAGATGTATTTTAGAAGGTTTTACTTTTGTAACACAGATTGTTAAAAGTCACCAAAGGTCTGTACTTTCTAGAGAGAGAAGAAATGGAGGTAGATGCTTCAAAATATCTTCTCAAAAGATCAATAAGGCTCTGGATACATTCCTGGAAAACTAGTCTAGGAGCTTTTTAATATCTTGGAAAATAGTTCAGTTAAAGAAATAAAATTTTCAGGTATGAATTTAAGGACATAAATGTACTATGGGAAGGTATTTTCAAGCTTCTATATCTACCCTTTTCTTATTTCTAGAGTTCCAAAGATTGCCCACATGACAGGTCTAAACCCATCAGAATTCTGACGAAAAAATGTTTTACATTAACCCTTAACTGGTAAGGTGTTTTTATAACACTCATGGTAGGGTTGGGTCAAAATGACCCCAATCTTCTGAAGGGTACCAGTCAATAAAATAATTAGATCGAAACATGAACTTTTATTTTCAAATATATTGAAATAGCTACCACTGAAACCAATAAAAAGTTTCTATTTTTAGAGATGGCACAGCTTAGGGTAGTCTTGCGGTCTTTTTCCTTGGTATAGATACCACATCGAGCTCGTTTGGCTGCAGAATGTTGTTTCCCAGTGGTCTGGCTTTCTGCAAAGGGGATCCCAGCAACCTGGCATGTAAGTCGACAAAGTTCTCGTGGCAGAACTTTGTTTGAAGATCTGATGGTGCAAAATGGTTGGACCAAAGCCATACATAACCTTATGAGGACCTCATGGCGGGAAATGCTCTACTCTTTATTGCTAGTTTCATCTACAAGCACAGAAATGTTCACACCAGCAATGTCTAATAGAGCAAAAAACACCTCCATTTGCCAAGTGCGTGTTCTTTGGTTTGTGGTATAGTTTGCGCATTTCTGATCCAAACTGTCAACTCCGATCTCTGTTGAGTTGTAGAATTCAATAATTTCCGGTTTTCCCATGTATTCGTCGACTTTAGATGTGTGATGCATTGATGATATTAACATGACGGCCTTGCTTTTTTGGCACACATGAAACCACTGTTTCATCACTTTTAAAGCCAAAGAGTGAGCTCCCTTCCTGGCGAGTTTTGTTTGGCAGGAAACTGTCAGGGATTTCATGCTTGTTTTTCTTTACAGTCCCTACATAGGTCAGCTTCTGTTTTAGAAGCTCATCTACAAGCTGAACGGAACTGTACCAATTGTCGGCCGTGATATTTCTGCCTGAGCCAGAAATGGTCCTCAAAGTAAGAGCTGTCATAGTTGGTACCAAAAGATACTCGGATCCAAGCAGCTTGGCCTCCTTTCCACAGTAAATGAACGCATCGCAGAGATAGAAAGTATGGGGTTCTGCTAGGTACTGCATTTTGATGCTGTATTTGTTGGGTTTTGTAGGAATGTACATATGTCTGCCTCTAAACAGTCTTTCATTCTTCCATTAGATCTTGACCTGTCAAGACGTCTTGTTTTGAAATAAATGACGCTTGTGATTTTTAAGTGAAGACGCGAGATCAGCCTTGTGAACTTTTCTTTAGTAAGTACCAGTGCTAATCCTGGCTTAGGCGACCAGGTTTTAGTTGAAGATATAGCTTCCAATTCAAGGTCTGTCTCGTTTTTATTCCTTAGCCTAGAATGTCCCATCCTTGTAATGAATGCTACAGAAAATGTGGAACTGGGTCTTTCCGGTGTTCTATGTGCAATGCCTGGTTGCACTCTGCTTGTGCTGGCATAACAAAAAGTAATCGCCTTAAAAACCCTAATTGGTTATGCGTTCAATGCCGAGCGTCGATGGTTGAAAATGACGTGATTAATACCATCGATAATAAACCAGAAGTGGTTCAACTGATCGAGGCTGTAAAATCCCCCGTTATTTCGGATGAAGAAAATTCATCTATCTCCAACGAAAATCAACTTGAAATAATCGTTCGAAGTGGTATTACAAATTCCCCTACTATACCATGTGCTTCGAGTAATGTCAACAATAGTTCTGATGGATCGATTGATTCTGCAAAAATAACCATAACACATCAATCCCAAATTACCCCCCAAATCTATTGTTCCAGTAAAGGTGAATTGACAAGAATTGCAGAAACGGCTAGTGACTTCGAGCCCTATACCTGTGAAGATTACCTAAAAAAAGACGCGGAAATCGTCTATCTCAGGAAACGGATTACAAATCTTGAATTTCTTTATGATAGTTTATCTGATCTTTGCGAACGTCAGAAAAGTGATCTCTTCAAGGACAATGGGATCAAAATGTTAAAAGTCGGTTTTCAGCTAGCAATTGTTGATGCTATACATGCATTAAAATCCCCTACATCGCCCAGTGTTTCTCCTTCAGCTGATACTTCTAATCCAAATATGAATTATCCAAGTTCTTCCAGTTGCGTAAAAACTGTAAAACCCTTTGAACCTGAAAACGTCACTATATGTAATCAAGCAAGTGCTAGTGAACTTCCCTTGTCAGAATTTTTTAAAGGGGTTAAAATGGTTGTGCAAACTAATGCTTCTGACCTTTTTTTAAGTGAAGATGGTTTATTCTTGAAATCCAGTGGTAATCACACATCTTTAATAATTGACAATGATGTCGAACTTACAAGCGGAAATTCTCACTCAATGCAATCATATATTCAAAAAAATGAATTTTGTGATCTTAAGTGTAATCAACGTTATGTATGCTTTAGATTTTTAGACAGTAGATGTATGTCTTGTAATTGTAAACATCTTCATATTTGTAAGCTTCATGTTTTTAATTGTTGCATAAATTATGTGCAAAGATCCCCATGTTGATATCTACAAACAATTTTCAAGTGGAAGATGCTTTGGCTGTGTAAGATATCATATCCAACTACTCATCAAGTGTCGCAGTGGGTTCCACAAAACTGGGCTACCAAGAGGCCATCTAAATTCTGCTAATCCTACTTAATATTTTTTAGACCATCGCTCACACACAAGAAAGCCCACGAGCCATCAAGTCCTGACCAATCGAGTACCTATCCAAATGATATCCCCGCCTCCCTATCAACTTCCCTACCCCCTTCCTTCTTTTTCAGAGATAAACCCACCCACCTCTCTGGCTGCTTCCCAACATTTTCCTACCCTTCCATCTATCATTCCCCACCACCTTCGTGCCCACTCAACGTGAATCCTTCGTACCATTCCCCTGAAAAAATAACCTCATCTCTCTTGATTCCTCCAGTTCACCCCAAACTCAGCCGCTACTTAGTTACCGCTGTTTAGAGTCTCCGCTAGTACCTGCTCAATTAAGTGCAATTGTATTTGAAAAAGATGGATTTGATCCCCCTGTCCCTTGTTCTTACTATCCGAGTTTAGCCCCCGTCAAGAATTCCACTAGAACCCCTGACCCCACCTTTGACATAAAAAAAGTAAAGTGTAAAACTGATAAATTGAAGAGTCGTTTTCAATTACCTACACTTTTGTTGAGCAACACCGAGAGCTTTAACTTGAAAGTCTTAATGAATAAGACACTCTTTCTAAAATATACACATTAGATGTAATCGCTATTACTGAAGTTCAAGATCAAAATTTGCACATGTTAAAGATTAACAATTTTTCTAAATTTATTAAACTCAGACCAGAAAACCACCCTCTGGGTAAGAAAGGTGGCAGAATTCTGTTTTTTGTCCGTAATACTTGTACCCAAGTGAAATATCAATTCCGTGTCTTGCTCCCTTTGATGAGATTATGTGGGTGTGTTCGACCTAAAGTCTTGCCGCGTCCTTTCAATTTAATTGTCCTATGTTGTTTTTATTACTCCCCTAATCAGAGATCCGCTGACAAAATAAATTTTATCGAAAAATTAAATGCAAGTGCTGACTTTGTACTATCAAAATACCCAAACGCAGGAATTTTCCTGATGGGTGACACAAACGATATAAGACTTAATTCTAGATGTAATACTTTTAATTTAAAACAGGTCGTTAATGTCCCAACTACAAAAGGCAAAACTGCTCTTGATTTAATTTGCACTAATCTTTTGAAGTTTTACAAAACTATCTCCACTCTGCCCCATCGAGGGGGTAGTTACCGCTTTAGCATTTTCCTATCTCCGCTGGCTAAAGTTAAACAGTTGTTTTCTATAACTGAAACCACTTATGGACCTCTCACTGACTCAGGACTATTCAATTTATGCACCTGGATTACTACTGAAAATTGGTCCACTGTGTATCAAACAAATGACGTTGACTACATGGCTCTGTCCCTCTAAAATTTATTGAGGAGTAATTATGAATCCCACTTCCCTGAGAAAAAATTTAAAACGTGTTCTACAGATAAGCCCTATGTTACTGAGTCTTTAAAAAAAAAAAAACTTATAAGAAAAAAGATCAATTGTTTCAAAGCAGGTCGTATTAATGAGGCTAATAGTCTAAGGAAGTTCCTAAAGAAAAAAATTAAGAAAAGTAGTTTCTAATTATTATAATAGTAAAGTCAAAGATCTATGTTCTATCAAGCCCAAGCAATGGTGCAGAAAAATTAAAGAAACATGCGGAAAAAGTCCTTCTGAAGTTGATTTTCATCTCCCTGAACCCCCTAATAAGACTGCCAACGATTTGAACTTGTACCTTGCTTCCATCGTGCAAAGTCTCCTCCCTTTCACTGGCTCAAGTCCAACTATTCCCCCCAATACTTCCTTTCCCTTTATATCTCCCTTTGATGTTATAAATAAAATTCTAAAGCTTAGAAAATCAAGTGTTTGTCCTTTGGACATCCCAGTTGACTTAATTAAGCCTTTTCAGACAAAATTGCTGACCCTATATCAAATATTTTCAGCCACATCACAAAATTTGGTAAATTCCCAAGTTGCTGGAAACAAGGTTTTATAACACCTGTCCCAAAAAAGTGCACCAGTCTGACTTTCGCCAACATTTGCCTCATTACACTCAATTCAGTTTTTTCCAAACTTTATGAAAGTTTCCTCTGTGACTGGCTTAGGGATATAATTTTTCCGCGTATTGACACCCGGCAGTTTGGTAACTTAAGGAAAACTTCCACCACCCATTACCTTGTGCACTTAATGCATACCATCGTAAGTAACCTTGATAAACCAAATGTTTGGCTGAACCTTGTTTTAGTTGATTTCCAAAAAGCTTTTGACCTGGTTGACCACACAATCCTAATTCGTTCACTACTGGTTAACTTTGAACTTGTTCCTTTGTTAGTAAATATTGGTATATCGTTTCTTTCGAATAGATCTCAAGTTGTTAAATACAAAAATATTTTCTCTGACCCCCTCCCTATATATTGTGGAATTCCTCAAGGAACCTTATTGGGACCACTTTTATTTCTAGTCATGATTCACTATATTGGTGGGGATTTTCCCCAAAGGTGGAAATACGTGGATTACTTGTCGATCCTTGAAGTATGTCACAGGAATACTAAAGGTGACCCCCTCGGAATCCTAACCCACATTTCAGATTAAGTTAAGAACCTAAATATGAAAGTAAATTCCACCAAATAAAATATAATGACGATAAATTTTTTGAAATCCACTCCCGCTTTCCTTTGCCCTATCCCACCCGACATGCGTGTGAAACATGTTAAACTCCTTGGTATCACAAATTCAAAAAAATCTTAAATGGGACATTTATGCTTTTAATACTGTTAAACAAGCAAATATTTCATTATCTATTTTAAAAACTCTAAACAAATTTAATTGCCCAAAGACGCATTCCCTCCGTGTTTATTTATCATTTATCAGGCCGCTATTAGAATATGCATGTCCTATCTGGCATTCGCATCTTTTAAGCGAACTTAGCGACAAAATTGAGTCGGTCCAAAAGCGTTCGCTCAGGATCATCTATAAAGAGAGCAAAATTCCATACTCATTCCTCCTTAAATCTGCATGTATTACCACGTTAAGAGGAAAGAGAATACCGATTTGTTTGCGTTTTACTAACGCTGCAATATCAAATCCGCGTACTGAGTACATCTTCCCTTATTTTCATGACCCCATTATAGCCCATCTTCTCTGTCTAGTATCCTTAGTAATTCCTACATTCTCCTGTCGTTACCGTTACTGAGAGGTTCCGAAAATGTTTTATCCGTTGTATTTTGGCACACCTAAATAATCCCTGAATTATGCTCTGTACCAAAATTAACTCCTCCGTCCCTTATTTTAGTTGTTGTGTATGTTCACAATAATCATGCGTCATTTTTTTTTTTTCTTTATCTCTGTCACTTTTATTTTCCCTTTTGTTGATACTTATTTATGTTGAATTTCTTTTCTGACCTTTAATTTTAAATATTTTTGTCCTTTAATTTTATTCCTTTCTTTAATTGTAAATATATCTTTTGACAATTAATTTGGCTTGTTTTCAAGTGTTTTTTTTTTTTAATTTTATGTATTTGACCTTGAACACAATTTTGGCAATGTTTTTTTTCTTGACTGTGGTTTTCTTTTATCCCCCACCCCGTCTTCTATTTTTCTGTTTCTATCCCAGCCATTTGTTAAATTCTTATCGAACATTTTTATGCTTGATTGGTGTTCCTTTTCTTGCTATATTATTTTTTTCTTCATTTTGCTTTGTCTATTTTTTTTTGACATATGAAGCGAATTCGGCTCTATTAGAGCTTGTGATAGCCTTTGGAAAATAAATATTATCTTATCTTAAACCCGATAAGCATCTCGTCGATAGTGACGATGTCTGAAGGAGAGTAAAGTTGCTGCAGTTTCCAAAAAATTGCTCGTAAATATCGAACATTGGTCCAAGCGGCGTTCCTCTTGCTAGACGAGTCGATGGATTGTCAAAGCGAAGGCAGGCCTCAATGTAGAGGAACCTTTTCAGGCTCATGGTCGCTCTAAAAATATCTCTCCCAGTCCCATCGCTGGCAAATGGGCCAGTTGCATCTTTGTTTCCTGACTTGAAAACTCCGGCAAGGTATATGAGACCAAAAAATGCACGAACTTCTACCTGATCAATTGGCTTTGTAAATGTCTGCTTATCCAGTAGATCAGCTGCAAAATTCGCACGACAGAGATCCATTTTCTGTTGGTATGCTCCACCACTGCATCAATAATATTTTCAGGAAAATGAAGACCCCGAACAGTTTCTGGTTGCAAAGGTTGACCTATGCGTGCTGGTCCCTTGGGTTCTGCTCGGGGGTGGTGCACTTTTGGACCACTTTTATTCTGTCACGTCCTAGTAGGACATCCTTGCGGGTCCATCTTTTGGTTCTCTGAGGAAGAGGCACATCATCAAGGTCTGGCTGACCTGAAGCTGGTGATGGCTGTTCTCTGAATTGACTTGAAGGAGCGGTAGCTTCATTGGATTCTTCTGCGCTTTCTTCTGATGATGAAATTTCATCTGGAACAAGGTTTTCCTGCTCGTCATTCGATGGTCTGTAGTCATCGTCGTTCTGGGTGTCGGATCCACTTGATAAATTGTCTTCTTCTTCTTCTAATTCACAGCAGGCGGGCTATTCAGTTGATACTATTTAGCCCTTTTCTTTTTGCTTCACTCTGTGGGCTACAGAGCTACTGGCTTGGTTGTCTCTTATTTATTAGATATTCTCAGATATGTTTTAATAGACTTTTGACTCTATGAGTTCAAATTTAAGATGAAAAATATCGATTTCTATGCTCTTTGTGCAAGATATAGTTGGCTAGGCTCTTGGCTGATAGTGAGATTTTGTGGTGTTTGAAGCATATTAATAGTTTACAAAGCAAGGTGTGTTGTGCAGACGTCAGCATATTACATTCAAATAGGCAATGGCCTATTGTTTCATTATTCATATTACAATGCCTGCAAAGAGGGGACAGGGGAATTGAACCACTTGAATTAGAAAGCTTATATGAGAATGCAAGAAAATTTAGTCCATTTTTTCCAGAACGAATTCTATGATAAATTTTAGAAAGATACTTATTGGGAAATGGGGAAAGGATAGGATTAATCTTATTAAAATTAATATCTGATAGCCTCCATCGGTAAATATCTCTAATTGGGATTGGTCTCCCACTTGGCTGGTCAATATTTATAGCAGTTTTTGCTATTTCATCAACTTGATGATTATCAATTCTACCAGAATGACTAAGAATATACTAAAGATAACTTCCTATGCCACTTGAAGCAAAATTATCCACAATACCGAGACAATGGCGAATGTCAATGTCGAGCTTATGCTGAGGAAACAAGTCCAGCAACTCAAAGCATGATAAAGAGTCAGAATATATGATAATATTACTTGAATTTGCAATCAAAGGTTGGTTTTCCTTCAGGTGTTCTAATGCCATGATTATTGCATTTTACTCAGCAGACATTATGGATAAATTATTATATAATTTCTCGCCCATTGCAATTTTCAGGTGAGGAAGGAAAACACCACTTGCATCGTCATCGTCATCTTCTTCAAGTATCTGAATGATATCTTCCTCTGTAAGGCGCTTCTTAGCTCGGGTATCCATTCCATCTATATGAGAAAAGAAAATGTAAAAGTTTTCCATGTGAGTCACTTTTCGACACTGAAATCCGGAAAGAAAAGGTGAAAAAGGACAAAACCGAGATATTAAAAAGTGAAATGCAACTAGAATTTACAAAAAGCAATTAAGTCATTCTTGGCAATGACAGAAACGTGCAATACTAGCAACAAATATCATATTTCTTCAAAAAACTAAATCTTCATTTTCCTTTTTTTGTAACGTTAATGGTAGGGTGGGGTCAAAATGACCCCAGACCGCTCTTACCTCCTCTGCCTTTGGTGCCAGCTACACGACTGATTGTATGCTTCAACACCACCAAGTTTCCGGAGAATACACGAGAAAGCAGCGCTTTGCTCCTAACGGCATAGGAGGAACACACTCTTAAAGGGTCCTTGGGGTCAAAAAGACCCCACCCTACCAGTTAAGGGTTAATTTTGAGTTTTCAGTTTCTTCTTATGTTGGCCTTAGTTTCTAAAAATGCAATTTCTCTTGCAGTATAATTTTAAGTCACAACACGGGTGTTTTCTAAATTTAGGAAATAGAATTACAGATCTTAAAAACCATATGGATTGGGATTGTGCAAAGATATAAGGCTAAAAACTCTTCTTGTGCCTCGTATGAGTAGAAGATCTATTTCGCAAAGTTTCATTTCAATAGCACAAAAATTGTTAAGAGTGATCATAGATTAGTGTTCTCTGGAGGGGGAAGGAGTGGAGGTAAATGCTTCAAAATATCTTCCCTGCCCTTAAGTGGAATTTTATCATCGTAGTTTCTGTTTGTTTTTCTATTGTAAAGTTGTTATTTTGAGTAGACTTGAAGATATCCAGTTTATTTTTGACTGATTGTGTTGAATATTGAATAAAAATTACTATTTTAAATTAGTTTAAATTTGAATCATAATGGAAGGATTCATGATAATCTAACTATTATAAAGTACAAATATCACTGTTTAATGTTTTTTTGTTTTAGTCATCTATATATATCTTGAGGCTGCATTCGGACCACGGGGAGGGGGGGTAGATTGTCACAGATGAAACTTTAGCCAAAGAAAGAGCATGAAATTAGCAATCTAAAAATCCTTTCTTTCTGTTTAAGTATATCTCCTTTGGAGAGCTGTTTCTCTGCATATTTACCACAATGTTTTCAAAGGTCATTTCAAGGAACTCAAGAAAAGAGAAAACATCTGACACATCAAAACCATCCTCCTAGATTCAAGAACCTCCCATCACCTAACCATGGCACATTTTTAAAGTTTAGATATCAACTGAAACTCGTTTTGAAGTTAAAAATTGCTTTTATAAAAATAGTAATTTTTAGAACAATAAAATCAGTTTTCTCAAACAACATCAACCATGATGGTTCATTGCTAATAACCATCTATCCATAATTCGGAGATTGCAGAGGAAATCATAAATTTGAAACACATCCTAAAAAATCTGCAACTGGACTACAACTCACAATCTCACCAAAGTTATATGTAATATTCCAATAAGAATACCAAATCTTGAGCTAAAAGAATGGCTGCCTGACAGAAATGGCAACCCAATCCCAGTTGTGGGGATCCTTCAACTGGGCAAACCAGAAATGCTACCTCTGTGCGGATATTCCTATTTGGTAAAATGAAGTTGCATAAATTGTGCAAACCTAAGCCTAACCATTGCCGAATACGTGAGAAACGTAGCCACCCATCCAAGTCATGTAAATTAATTCTACAATACTGCAGTAAACACAAGAACGCCCATCCTTGTAAAGTACTAAACTGTACCCAAGACCAACTGATTTGCAAAAAATTCAAACGCCCCTACACATCTAACAACAAAATATTATGCCCAACATTCAAAAGCAAGCCTTAGCTCTTCAAATGGAATCCCAATCTTCAAATAGCTCTTCAACACATTCCAAATCCAACAAGCAAAAAAACAAACAATGCCATGTAAAGAACATCAGTCAGCCATCCCCCCAAAGCAGAAAGTGTCCCTTCCAAAATACTTCACTGAAACCAACCCATCTCCCAGGAGAGAATTACTAGTACAGGGCCAACAAACTTCCTCCTCCTGTCTAATATCCAGAAATTTTTTTGGGCTGAATTTGATAAAATTACATATAAAGAGCATTACCCTATTTTTGTTGATGATTCAAAAATTAATGAAAAGATTTTGTGTGGCACATATCTTCCCTCCCTCAATATTGCAACAGGCAAGAGACTGTTTGATAATTTGATATGTCTCCTGAAATAAATGCTATAAATACGGCCCTAGCATTTATTGCAAATACTTTCCCACCTAGTTCTAAAAAACAAATAAAAAATTACAATGTATTCAGATTATTTGCCAAGCCCTAGGCCTCTATATTTGGTCTCTTAGTATAAGTTGAACATATATATTTTTTACAGTCTAACACTTACAAATGCAGTTGCTTCTAAGGGTGTAAAAATGTACCTCCTGTATATTTCTAGGCACTTAGGTTTTATGGGTAATTGTTGTGTACATGAAATTGCTACCCCCTAAGAGGATGTTTCTTGGTGGAAATTATCAGAGGTCCATCTGATAAGTAATACACCAAAGTATCTCCATTTTTCACCAAACGTTTCTCCAAAATTTATTATAGAATCTGTAGAGGCTCAAATGGCCTTAACTCGCAGATTTTTCCTTGTCACATCTCCAATGCTAATGGCCTAACACACTTACCCTCTTACTGCTGATCTTGCAATATCAAAAATGAAACCATCAACAATTGTGTATTTGAATGTAATGTGATAACACATGCACATCATACCCTTCAAAATAAACTGTTAAAGTGCTTCAAACACCACAAACTACTACAATTTTCAGCAAAAAGCCGGGCCTTAGTTACCTTGCCTGAGGGATTTGCATTCTATGATATAGATATCTTTACTATTGAAAGTTTAATGGAAGAATTTGATTGACAAGGAATCATGGGAGTTGACCCTCTCTTTGTTCATTTTATGTCTAAAAAGATGAAAGAGGATGAGTTCCTCCTCCCGTAATAGATCTTTCCAAATGCATTGCAGGCCCTGGTTTAGAAAAACAAAGTTCAATCATATATAGCTCAGGTTATGATTTGTAACCACTGCCAAAGGTATGGCCATACAGCCAAAGTCTGCTAACAAAGCAAGATATTCAACTTGTGTAAACAGCAACCCCACATCAGTATGCTTAATAAATTTCGAAAATCAAGCACTTCTAAAGAAAGTTCTCATGTTGATATATTTTGTCATGGGCCTATGGTTTTTTTTTTTTTTTTTTTTTTTTTTTTTTTTTTTTCAACTGTAATAGCAAAAATAAAAACTTTCTTTTTTTCATTTTGTTAAATTTAAGCCCAATGCTTGGCATTACTTCAGTTATAATACCCTTGTAACAAACCAAGTTTATCATTCATATTACATATAACAGCAAATTAGCTTCATTTATCCCTCAGATGCCCTAGATTAATTGTCTTTTCGACATGTTGTACAACCCTTGCTTGCTAGTTTTTTGTTTTGTTTTTTATAAACTTTTGGTACATTGAAACTTGTTGGTACATCATTTGATTTTAAAGATACAGAAGGTTTTTTTTAATTGTTTTCCCTCTTATTGCCTGCTGGAATAATTGGTCAATGAAGCCTTTAAAACTAAAATTGTTTTGCAAACTCTTTGAATCCTAAACTAATCGTACTCACTTGGTATAAAGAAAGATTTGATTAAACCTGAGTAAAAAAAAAAATGTATTAATTTCAGTAGTTGTGGAGTGTTAAATTTCACTCCTTTAACTTAATTCTTTTTTATTTAACATCGCTTGATTTTTATTTGTAATTCATGTGATTTATTTTTAGTAAAATTATGGCACTGCCGCCAGAAATTGCAGCTAAGATGTCCAAATTCTCAGAGGTGCTGAAAAGTGTGGAGCAAAATATAGCCAAGCTAACGGAATTAAATGATGAAAGCTACTCATCTTTGTCTCCATTAGATAAAGCGGACCATGATCTTACTAGTGTCTATACTTTACTTTCTCTGTATTGGGGATTGTTGCGAGTGCAGGGTATAGATCCCAAGACTTATGAAGTAAAAAAAGATTTTGACAGAGTACAAGAAAGTTTTAAGAGAGTAAAAGAACTTCGAGATAAACCAAAAGCACCCCATTTGGATAAAGGGGCAGCAAAACGCTTTGTTAGCAATGCTCTTTGGGAACCTAAAAGCTCAGAAGGTGCACCTTTACTAAAGAAAATTAAAGAGGAGTCTAAATGATATAAGATTGTGATATTTTATTACTGTATTCTAACATTGTACAAATATACGATGTCTTTTTTCTAAATTGATTATTGGCAGATCAGGTCCAGATTCATCAATGTGTGGTTCCTAAATTAGAAGTTGTTAAATGGTCCTTCTTATGTCTTGGAATGTTCAATATTGAGAGTAGGTACAAGCAGGTCTAGCCCTTTTGATGGTGGCGGGGGTCAGAGGACTTTTCTATGGAAAGCCACTGAAAATACGAAACAAGTACAATTTTTGGCCTTGATTTTCCCATTAGAGAGAGAATTCCTTCTGAAGAATCTCGGTGGAAAAGTACATCAACCATATACATTGACAAGGTTGCTAGGCATCCCCCAGAAAAATCCCCCCCTTTGGTAAATTCCCCCACATGCAAAATTGAGTAGCCATATAGAAAGTACAAAATGGGTACCTCGAAATGTTGAACAGATGTCTTAAGGGTATCAAAATGACCAGATATCTGATTTTTTAATGCAATTTAATAAGCCTTTTTCAATATTTTCAGTAACAAAATTGAAAAAAATGGAATCAAACAGTTTATGAGATTTTCTGAGCAAAAACACGAAAATGGACAGAGCTCCTTATTCCAAATAAGCAAGCAATAGGTTAAGTAAACAAAGAATAAAAAACCAAAGAAAAGAAAGTCGAAATGTGTTTTTATAAGGTCAACAATAATACTATAAGAAACAAGACGAATTTTTTGTGAGGACAACTGCTTCCCTTCTTTAGTGCTGTAGGAGAAAGTCTCAAGAAAATACATTCACATTTTCTGAGCGAAAATGGACAGAATTCCTTATTGCATATAAGAAAGCAATAGTTTAAGGAAACCAAGAATAAAAGAAAATCAAGATTGGGGGTTTTTGTGAGGCCGACGAAAATACCAGAAGAAACAAGACGAGTATTTCATGAGGACAGCCGCTTCTCTGCTTCAGTGCTATAGGGAAAAGCAACATTAATTTTAAATGAACAGAAATTATACTGTATATGAGGCCTCTTATGCCCGTGCCACATCATAGTCACATCTATCGATAACGAAAGCCAAATATCATGAATGACATGGCAATTTCCTTGATTTTAGCGTCACACTTGTATTTAAAAAGCAAAAAAATTAAAATTGCAAGAAATTAGTTTAAAGAGTTTTCCCCAACATTAATTTGTGTCCAACTGTTCTCTATTAATGCTAAGACTTCTTAACTTTTTTTCAGATTCCTCTCCCAGATAGAAAAACCGTTGTTCTAAGTTTCCGTCTTTTCTAGTTTCAAAAAGTGTGCCTTAAAGATTGACTCTGATTGATCAGTCAAGAAATTTATGCTTGAAAGTTGAATAACGTTCAACTCGAGAAATTACGAACGGCGAACGTAATTGGCGCTGTAGTCATGCGTAATTTTGATTTTATCGACAAGTGTGACTATAATGTGGTACGGGCATTAACCATTCGTTCTTTACCCTAAATTTTGACTTTTTTCCCCAATTGTTTAAGAAAGGCCTTTTGAACATTAGGGCCATTTAACTAGAATAAGAATCTTTTTTGAAGGAATAGGAACTTTACCGTAGCGCGGGATGACTTGAAGCTTGGGGGTGACTTGACATCAAAAGTAAGTAAACGGTTTTGAACATACCTGGCTGCCTAACGATGCCTTTTTAAAGTCCCATAATACCCTAAGGTAAAGGTTATGTTTTGGGTTATTATGTTAGATTGCCTAATTGAAGTTTTGACAAGATGGGGATGCAAGAAAAAAAAAACAAAAATTTTGTTTTGAGTGCTGAAATTTGCTTGGTGAATTAAGTGATGTGGACCCACCTAATGTCTTGTAATGATCAATATTAAGAGTAGGTACAATCAGGTCTAGCCCTTTTGATGGTGGCAGGGGTCAGGGTTTTTTCTATGAGCAGTCGCTATTATGAGTGGCCCCATGCATTGGAAGTACAATTTTTGGCTTTGATTCTTCCGTTAGGGAGAAAAGTCCTTCTGAAGAATCTCAGTGGGAAAGCACATCAACCATACATTTAGAAAATAGCATATGCATAAGGGTGCTAGGCGTTGGTTATGAGTGGCCCCGTACATTGGAAGTGGCCAGAAGAGGACTGTTGTAGTGCGGGTGGTATCACGAGTCAGAAATTAAAAAATATCATTGAACCCCCAAGTTTAATAAATGTCCAAGGTACTTATGACGTTATCGAGATAAAGGAAGTACGTACTGTGGGAACAGAACAAGTATAAGATCAAGTAATGTATTCAACTGTGTCCGTAAATAGTGTACACATAACATTAATTTAAGTGAACAAAGTTACTAGTGCTACTTACAAGGATTTATGACATTCTCCCGCTTTCGTTTTGAAACAGCAATCAATGACTAATTTTGTAACGCTGGGATTTCCCCCAAAAAAGTTAAACCATTTTTCTTCAGTTCAATGTAAGTACAGTTGCTTTAGAACATTTTTTCTTTAACCTGTCAGGAAATTATTGCATTTCATTTTTAATATTTGGCTTTTTTTAAATAGTTTATGGGGTTTAGGGCTATTTTTTGGCTACTACGGGCTGTGTTCGTCTTTTATTAGGTTGCTGCTACCGCTGCAAGTATGATGAAGGTCGTTCAGGGAAGCAACTTTTCAAAAGCTATTTGTGTTACATTATCTTGTCGGAAGTTGTGTTTGTTGTATCATCATGCATATAATGATTTATTTTAATTCTTCAATTACTATGGGTTATAGTTCGTTCTTTATTATAAGAGATAGGCTTGAACTTCGATCCTCCTTCTCCGGGGAGTCCCATTGTCATGTATAACGTTATATATAGTAATGCTTGACGAGACACATTTTTATGAACTCTAGTCCACAGTAAGTGAAATGTCAAAATACAACACACTTATCTTTTGAAAAGTTGCTTCTCTGGGATATGGTGCCACATTTGACTGACTTTGCTGCCTGTTTCCCTGGGGTTCGTCTTTGCTATTCTGTGTATAATTATCTTTCTCGTGGATGCTGCGGTAGCTGCAATCTTATCATAGGTATAGTAAAGAACAAACCAAGTATACAGTAGAGGACAAACCAAGAATATAGTAAAGGATGAACTCTAGCGCATAGCATCATCATATGCATAATGATGCAACGCATTTTTTTGGGAAGATAATATAACAAAAACATCTTTTGAAAAATTGTTCCTCTAGGGAATGGTTGCATATTTGACTGACTTCGCTGGCTGATTCCCTATGGTTCATCTTTTAATATTCCAACTAAGAAAAAGCCATAGGCTTTTTCTTGTGTTTGATTGTCTCCAAAAAAGTTTGTTTGTTGCGAACCAAACAAATTTAAAATGATAGAAATGATGATTGATTTTGGATTTTGACATGGATAAGGTCATCAATACCTACCATACCTTTGAAAATCAAAAACCTGGACTTGATAAATCATTGGAAGAAAAAGATGTTCTTGTCCCACCACCTGAACAATTAAAAGAAACAAAGGTTCGGTGATATGTCTTTCATAATAACAAAAGATAAGGCGAGGCAAAAGTTAAAGGTCCAATAAAAAAATGTAGTTTTACAAAGACACCACTTCTAATTTAAGGTCCATTTGGGCATCATGATATCAATTAGAGTCTCAAATTGTCTGCTTTTAGAAGACAAGCGACAGTGAGGATCCATATATAGAAGCCTGCCGCGTGTCTAGTGCCGGGGACCATGCTTTATATATATATATATATATTGTCGATCATCCTGGTTTTCTTGGATCACGATTAAGCATGAACACTGTTTCTGTTTTCTGTTCTGTTCGTACAAAAAAAAAAATAAAGAACAGAACAGAACAGAAACAGAAGATCTGTTTTTTATTTACCTGTTCTGTTTCTATAATAGCTATTTCGTCCTGTTTCTGTTTTTCTACTGTTCCTGATTTTATTTTAGTGATACGAGAATGAAATATTCAAGAATTTCAAACTTACGAAATAGTCATAATATGAAATTGTGGAGAATCGTGGTAACGCCACATCCAATTTTTGGAATTGGAGCATTAATATAAAGTAGAAGAAAGTAAAATAATGGCACAAGATACTGTCCAAAGTTGCACAGATAATGTCCAGATGAAGCAGGAATTAAGCAAATCACTTCTTACCATATATCCTGGTTTTATTGGTAGAGCCTCTGCATCCTACATTACATGGGGGGGGGAATTTGCACCTTTAGCCAGGAGAGCTTCAATTTAACTGTTTTTATGGAATTTATGCTGCTAAACAACAGTGACTTGCTATGATTACCATACTCACTAATACATGATAAATACTGATTATTAATTTGCAAATTTTCTTAAATGCTTAGTCAGAGATGAATGTAAATGTATTGAAGTCTTTTCCAGTTGAAATGTATGGCAAATCTTTATTCCATCAACATTACAAGATAGCCTAATTCTTTTTATAGATCTATCTCTAAATAAAACCAGTAGTAACCTTTTCAAGGAAAAGCCTAGAGCTGAAACAGTGGCGTAACTAGCTGACTTTCAGGAAGGGCCAAAGTTCTATAAATTGCTGATACACTTTTCTCATTCAGCAGGATACCAATCTTCAGGTGAACACGGCAATTTTTCCCATACAGCGCAAGGAATAAAAAAAAAAAAAAATCACTAAGCAGTATATTACTTCTTGTATCTGTCTCTTAAATACCTATTATAGACAAGCAAATTCCCGGAAAAATTTGCATTGTGCTGCAAAGGGTCTAAGTTTTTACGAAACCGTAATCAGGAACTGTCATTTCGCTTTTATTTGCCGACAGATTTTCTTGGTTCAATGTGCCAACGAAACCGCTCAGGGGCCAATTTGCCCCTCCCCCCCTACTTACACCACTGAGGTGAAAGAGGTAAGATATTTAGGTGTAGGTGCAATTTTCAAAATGGTAGGCTACTAGAAGGTGCTTCTAATTTTGTGAAAAACCCTAAGATCAAGCTTTGTTTTAAGAAAAGCGTAACGTCGTCTTAAGATGACGACTTGGATGTTCCAAGCAAAACTTCGAAGCTATCTCTCTGGGTAGGCCTACCCTACGGAAAAAAAGAAAACAAAGAAAGTATCAGGTTGAACTTCTGCAAAGCGTCTCTAAAGGCTAATGTTTGATATGCACAAAGATAAAGTATACGCCGCTGGTGCATTAATAATAAACCCAACCCAATTCATAAAAATATATCAAGTCAGGCTGATTCCCTAAAGAAAGATCCAGATAGCATAGTAAGTAACACAGAGGGCAACGAAATAATGAAATCTTGAACAAGAAGAGCATACATACGATCATTCTTTATTTCCAATTGATCAAAACATGCGTCTCTGCGGAAGTTCTGCTGTAAAACACTGTTTAAGGACAAATTGCTACTTTTTGTGTTTGATAAGCCAGGTATGAAATAGCTTATGTAAAAAACAACAGGGGGCTTGAAAGCACCATCCTTGGGAACTATCCATCGACACATATGTGTTGCTGCCAAAAAAACAAGTTAAGCAGAAGGCTGCCTTAAGGTCTGCGTCTTAGGCTAGCTCGACTTTTGACTGCTAGTCTGCAAAAGAATCTGGCTTTATAGGTGTCACTGCTTTTTACCCCAGGAGATAAAAAATGGGCAGAATTTGCACCGCTGCATTTCACATTTCAAGAGGTGTAAGCATCCTCATACAGCTACTAACATCCTTTCAGCAATCCAACTTGCAATCAGGAAGTTTTCACTGACAGATACGATGTCCCACGTTGTGACTGCTTCTGGGAACAATGTCACCAAAGGCTGTAGGCACTTTCCTGAACATGTTTTGCACATTGTCTTCATTTATTTTTAAAATGCGCTCTTGGATTTTGGTCACCTCGAAACTTAGCCAATGATATCCCTGAAAAAGATTGCTTGGAATCCTCTGATGAAGTCGAAGATGGCGAGCCAACTGGTGAAAATGATTCAGACGTTTTTTTTTTTATTATGAGTCTAAAAACTCCGGAAGTGAAGATAAGTTTGCTGAAGAACCTGATAAAACCGATGCAGTGTATGCGGAAGAGGGTGGCAAAAGTAATGAAGAAGAAGACTGGGGATCTGGGAGTCAGTCGGAAAACGAGGTTGCAGCACAGACTATCCAAAGTCACGTTATACTTGCTCAAACATTGATAAGACTGCGAAAATGATAAAGAAAACTAAAAGTTTCCACTGTCCAGCATGGTACCTTTAAAAGATGTTGCAAAGAGAATGGCATTCGTTTTCATGTCCCTCTTGACATGAAAGTGCGATGGAATAGCACATTTGAAATGATTGAGTCTACAAAAACGTAGCCTGAGTCTACAAAAAACGGAGCCTGGAAATCGTTTTTTTTTTATTTGACGAATGCAACGATTCCAATAAGACTCTCTGACTTATGTTTAATCCCTGGACTGTAATAGAAGATGCTATTACCGTACTTGCTCCCATGCAAAATGCCAACGTACTGACAAGTGCTTCTCCATATCCAGCTGGCAGTCGAGAACGCATAGTCTTAGAAGGGCTTGAGTTCTTTTGTAATACTAGAGCCGGTAATGGGCCCTTGTTGCACCCCTCGAAGAACTCATAGTTGTGGAGAAGCGCCAACCCCAACTAACCCTTGTATAGCTGAAGTCCTTGAGACTATGGTAGAGTCCAGTGAGGAAAGCTTGTTCCAGTCGTTTTTGGGCACAATAAGTATCAAAACCGTAAAATGCTCTTTCAGCATCAGCAACTCTGCCGTAAATACATTAAAGTCGTTTGATGAGAAACTTTCAGAGTGACGTAGAGCTTTCCAGTACCGTAAACTTTTTCTTTTTTTAAATAATTTGCACAAATACAGTAGCGCCAACTTATATAAATCCTAAGAGGAGGCCAAAAAATGCATTTTTTGTTATATGAAAATAAAATTAGTATTCTTGGATTGAGTATTTATAGTTAGTTTTAGTCATGGGTGTCACTTCCTCTTTTTCTTTGGAAATGGACCACGAAAACGTGCCTACATAATCAAAGTTATGCCTCCTCGTATTCTTAAAACAAAAGGTTGAAGTGATAACTATTTCTATAATAGAGCAAGCGTATGGGTTGGAGAAAGTATTTTCTGCTGGAAAGCGACAGAAATTTTCAAAATAAGTTATCAAAAAGTACAATTGCCCTTATATTTGCATCCTTTTGAAAATCTATTTAAGATAAGAGAATACTTAAAGAAAATATTATACAACAATGTTTCTAAGTTTCTTTGAAATTCAGAATTCGAAAAATTTCATTTTACTTAAGAATGAATTCGGTGGATGGCCTAGAACAGTATTTTCGAGCGAGAACAGTATTTTAAAAATATACAAAGTACCCTTAAGCCATCAATGTTTCTTTTGATTTGTCTCTCACACACATTTCCTAAGAAATAATTATTCTTAAAGGCTATTTTAAGCCGCGAGGCAACGAAAATTTTTGAATTGGCAGTAAGAAGTGTCTTTTTCCTGTGCATTTTTCTTCTGCCATTCTTTTGTTTAAAATGGCTTCCAGACGTCAGGACAGATTAAGGGGCAAAGCATAGTCTGGAAAGGGGAGACTGCCCCATCCCAAAGCAACTATAGGCTCTGCTTAAACACTAATGACTTTGAGGTGACTGCATAATTTGAGGACGAAAATTATTTTATTATCGAAACGTCTCAAATAACTAGTATACATTCCCGGGAACCTCGAGGAGATACTGTAAAAACATAATAGCCCGTTTTTAGAAAAAAAGGAACAGGAAATAGAAGAAAATAACTATAAAGAAAGAAGGATGGTGATATTTGTGCGCAAAGACAGTTTTTTGCCTCTTTACTAGAAAAACTGTTGTTTTTTTTTGCAGAAAAAGTGCCGCAATAGCAGGAAGTATTCTCAAAAGTGTTACCGCCAGAGAAAAGTACTACCGTGGCAAGTGGCAACCTTGACGAGAAGTTAGTGAGAGGCTAAAAGTTAGTGTTTTCAGATTGGAGAACCATTCATTTCTGTGACTCAAAACAAAGAAATCTTTCCGGAGCAGTCAGATATCGCTGTAAAGCATCTTAGCGTACCTAATACTAATGTGTCGAGTGAACTGGCATTTTTGATCACCGATTACTTCATGTGAAAGCAGTATGCCCAGAAAATGCCCAAAACGCTGAAAAGCGCATGTTTTAAGTGATAAGTTTTAAGGCTTGAACAAATGACGCTATTATTAGCTTTTTGATAATAAACCAAAATTTATCGCCTACAAACTTATTTCTTTCTTTAAGCTTTAAGTGTTCAAAAAAAGCTGTTTAAACAGCTGTTTTCTGTTTTTACAAAAAAAAAGAAATAGGTCTTCTGATTTTATTGATCTGTTTTGTTTCTGTTCTGTTCAATTCAAGCCCTGTTTATTTTGTCTGTTTCTTCAGAAAAATAGAACAATGTCCATGCCTAATCACGATGCCCACAGACTTCTTTTAGGGAGCGAGAGGTCGCAATTTCTACAACATGCAAAGATATGAATAAAAATCACCAAAACTAAAAACAGGAAGACAAAAAGCTCTATATAGCAGGTAAAAAGCACTAATGTTTAACAAAATTTGACATCCCAGCTTACAACGTTATCGTTTTTGTAGGTATTAAGGAATAGTCTTTTTCATTCGAGGATATAAAAAGCTTATTGTTCCCTCATATGTGTCAGCACTATCGGTTTACCCTTTTTTCAACCCTCCCAATTATGCAGAACATTTGATCAAACCGAAGCCCTAGGTTTTTCGCTGGGAATCATATAAAAAAATCTTAGAACAAAATCAGAATGCTTCATTGGATTATTAGGCGTGGATTGGCCCCTTATTCTGCTTAGATATGAAACCTTTGATTTCTGAAATGAACTATTTTGACATGGTAGGCAACCCAGGTGTTTTCCTATTCATATTGGTCTAAAATAAAAATGTGAAGTTTAAATGCACAAGGTTTGTAGGAGGGTATGCTTGTTGGGGATTAAAGTTTCAGAATCTCGTTAGAAATCCGTTTTTCCTGCTTCGACTTTTTGTTTGTCTAATAATCAAAATTTTTCTTGTGACGCTGATTGATACTGTAATTTGCATCATGGTTAAGTTTGGAACAATCTGTCAACATATATTTACAAAGTCAATTTTGTCGGGAGTCCCTTTATTCGGATATTTCCAAATCCAGATTGTACTTATGGGTGACTTCGAGATTGGCAAAAGGCATAAATCACAAGAAAAATTATATCTTTGTCGCTAATTAAAGTTAAATCAAGAAAAAAATTGTTTCGACGAAAATGTAAATTTTAAATCAGGACAAGAAAATTTCTCCTCTAAAACCAAAGAATTCAAGCTTTGTTTATTATGTTTTTATTTGGGACCCAAAGAAAAAAGAATACAGACAATGTTATTCCTGCTCCCTTTTCATTCGTCAATGAAAAAAAATATCACCACATGACTTCTAAGCTTATTCTTCAGATTTCTATTTTTATTATGATTATATGGTATTTATGGTTTATGATTGTGATGGTGTACGTGTAATTCAACCCCGTTAAACTCAAGTTCAACTCGACACCATGCAACTCACCCCTTCCCTCCCCCATTGCAGCTCAATCCCCATTCAATTCAATCTCGTGCAACATAACCCCCCTCCCCTTCCGTGTGTTGCTGGTTACACGTTAGGTTATGTTACGCGTATTTGAACGGGGGTTAAATTCAGTGGGGGTTGAGTTCCATGGAGATTGAATTACACAGGGATTGAGCTCAAGGGCACATCCAGGATTTTGTTTGGGGTGGGGGGGTGTTGGTTTACAATAGAAACTTTGAAAAAACGCATAAAAAATTTGTTTATATACATTTTTGCTATGTTATTACGAGTCGGATAAAACTTTCATGGGGGTTTCAAACCTCTTATCTACCCCACATCCTCGTATACGGCCTTGGTTTAGCTAGATGAGGTATGAATCGCACGGGGAGTGAGTTAAATGGGATTTGAATTACATGGGGGTTGAGATGCACGAATTTTGAGTTCAATGGAGGTCAGTCATATTAGAACCGGTTCTGATCACTGTATGTTCTGACTGCATCCCTTTGTTTAGTTCGCATTCACATTCGTGTATTTTCTATTGTTTTTCTTTCCTTTGTTACTTGCTTTTTATCTCCTGCCCTGTGATTAAAGGAACTAGATTGCTACAGAACGAGTTGTTTTATTAAAATAAATGTTAATTTTCACACATTAATAGTTCATATAAGTAAGAAAAATCAAAAATTAACAGAATGTCAAATTTAACTTATGGGAAGAGAGAAGCAGAGTAGAAGACTTACAAAACTGGAAAAGATTATTGGCAGTATATGAGACACGCCACCAAATGGGAAATAGCACCACCCAACTTAGCAACAAAGACTAGATATAATCTCCTTTAAATTTTGAACAGAAATAGAATAAAAGAAAATTTGAACAGTTTTTATGGCACTTTGAAGAATCCTTGGACATATAAATCTTAAAAGAATTGATCGACCCTGTGTTTTCGCAGTAGATGTAATGTAGGGGAGCTTTGATTTTACATATATATTTTTCACATGTCCTTTCAGCCTAAACATTTGACTAACTACTCTAAGCAATAAACTGCATCTCAATGACCCTAAGACGTTATATTCAACATAACGTTGGATGCAACAATAAGCGAAAGCAAATAAGTCCATAGTTATGTTTTTCAATTGTTCAAAGGCTGCTTTCAAGATAAGCTAAATAGCCTTCATCAGAGGGTTTCTATCCGTCCCAATATAGCGGGACTGTCAACGTTATGGACTTTCTTGTCCCAAAATTGTCACAAGATACGGTTTTGTCTAGATTTTGCAAATTACTGTTATGAAACTGGCTCAAGTCCTGAAGTAACCTCATTGCGGATAGAGTACTTTGGCTGATATCGTCGGCTTAGTGGTGAAATAAATTGACTGCTGCCAGGGATTGTGTAATCAATCTTACTGCACCAGTTTAAATACTAACTGACTTGCCTGGAGTTTTATGAATACGTAAAAAGAAAAAGGATTGGCTGAAAAGGGTCAAATCTTCTGTAAAACATGGTGTACCTACTACTTGTGCCACAACTAACTCAATTCAATTGTGTTTTAAACAAAACTATATATACTAAACAATTCTTTTACCTCATTTCTACACCCCATCCCGGAGTGTCTTAGCTAGATATGGCAACCCTAGTTTCACATCAGAAGTTATAAAAAACGTCAAAATTAATGTTTTGCTTATGACGTGGTATGTATTGGTGTCCTCCTCCAAAAAAGGCATATTTGACATTCTTTTGGCAAAGATGGGTGAGAAAGATTCCTCTAGTGGGTCTCTAGCCACTAGTCATAGGAGGAATCAGTTTGTAATGATTAAAGGGGTAAAAACTGTTTCAGTGCAGCTCGATAAATGACTTTTTATCATAGTCTTATTTAATAAATACCAAAAATGCAGCAAATTATTGCAGTTTCTTATTTTCGTCATTTAAAGCCTCGAAAATAAATATATCCTAGAAAAAATTAAAAACCTTATTTTCACCCTCAGGTAAATCCTTACCATATCTGATACGATACGGCGATACTTTCCAACTATAAATATATGACATTACTTGGAAAAAGTCAACTAAATTACAATCGAATCTTTTCACAGAAGTCACTAATAGTTGCGTTCCTGACTGTTACTCTACTCAACAAAAAGAAGAAAAGATTTATTGCACCGGTTTGAAACTCAGCCATGTTTACGTTTTCGATGTATATTCTAAATTGTCCTTTTGTTTTACTTTATTGAAAATTGTCCTACACCCTATTGAGTGTAGATATCCCCCAGATGAAAAAAGAGAATTAAGAACCAAATTGAGATTGCACTAGCAGTTTTTCGTATAGCATGCTTGAGTTTCCAGTATCACATATTTTCTATAAACTTCGTCGGGAAAGAAATTTCCTTCCAAGTAAGGTATAAAAGGACATGTTATTCCAGCATAACCGAAATGGATTATCATTTTATTATCCTAGAATGGTGTGAAACTAGGGATTAATCTCGAAAGTAATTCCCTGAAGATTGGAAATGGATTCATTCACTATCTAGGATTCAATAAGTTCACCATAAAATCACACAAAAGAACTGAACTGGAAATTGAAAACAATGCGTAAAGAAGTGTTGGGTGTTATTACCAATACATAAAGAATGTGAAGAATATCCAAGTGATATTTTTCACAGTGACTATGCACTTTAAGCAACACCCAAATTAATCGCTTTGTCCATAACATATGGCACGTTCCGTTATTAGTATCTACGGTAAGCAGGCTATAGATTACATTTAAAAGTAATTAGCCTGAAAATTGAACATAAATCACTGCTATTTGTATCCTTTCTACCCAAGTATATACACATACACACATAAATAACGTTTTCAAATATATAACCTGGGCATCGAAAATACATTATAGTAGATTACATTTTGACTACCCTTAAACCTGATTGTCCCTACAAAGCGTCTTTCTCAGTTCTGACACTTCTTTTTTGAAATCCGGTCAAAACATGAGAGGGAATACTCTTGTGAACCCACTCGTCACATCTACGGATGTGTTTTTTACTTCACTAGGGGTAGGAGCGAGTGGCCATACATGAAACAACAAATGTTTATGTATTTCTTGCTCCCAAGACTACTTGATACACAATTTTAAACATTGCACCCACATTCGCAAGGTATGACCTTTTAGGCAGAATACGCTTTACTTTTGTATTACATATTATGACAGCTTAAGAGAATGATTTCATGCCTCAAAACAAAATTTGGTGATTTCATAGGACCTTAAATTTCGCTATTATAAAAAATTCGACATATAAATATTCCTGGGAAAAGTTCTGTAAGCCTTCAGAGGGACTTGTGAATACATCCGAGGATGAAATTTATAGACGCTGTTTGGAATAGCTTCTTCAAAAAGGTACTAACAGTAAAGTCTTTTGTCACCACACGTACAACAAAACTTTGCACTGAGAATTGGATAAGGTGTGCCACAGGAGTGGCAGAACTTCGATGGACTTCTTCCTTCAACTTCCTCGTTAGATTTTTCAAATGTGTGTTTTGAAATAAGCCCTAATTCGCTAATCCCTGATAATATTTGCTTTAGATCGGCTTCCAGGGCAGCAACACGCTGCCTAGAATCTTCATCAAGATGCACTCCTTCAACTAGAAAAAAAAAGAAACTTGGGTAACAGAATCAAAGCTAAGGATTTGAATATACCCCATTTATATGTTTATGTCAACAGAACAGCTTTTGGACCTAAAGAAAATTTAATTCTGAAAATATAGATTTTTTCACCAGTCCTCATTTCTCGCTAGGTGGATATCAATTTGATTAGACTATCGCCGTCCAAAAAAATTCATTTTTTTCAGAAAATGATTTTTAGTAGCTGGGGAAAAATTTTCCCTATGCACGTTTTATTTTGAAATCAAAAATACAATCAGATATTTCTTAGCAATCACGATTTTTATGTTTAAGACAAAGACATTTTCTTAATACAACAGAAAAATAGTACATGAGAAAAGAAACTGGTTATACGTTTAAACTATGCGTAAACAACGACATTACAAAAGCCGTTAGAATGTGTTATTACAAGTAGTATAAGTATTGTATTGCATAGTGCATAGTAAGTATTGTAAGATTTTGGTTGTTTTTGCACCAGAATTTTGGTATTTCCGACAGAAATCTTAGAAAAACTGTTGCACGAAAATACTTGGAACAAAATAAAATCCTTATTGCATTCTTTATTTCAGTTTAAAAAGCTGTTTTAGGAATCCTCCCTAAACAACTAAAACATTAAAAGATTCAAAGTCCCAACCCCCCAAAAAATTGGGGGATGTAGAGAAGCAGTTTATTTCAGGTGTTGTGCCGAAGTGTGTAATTAATCATATTTCCCAAATTTGGTCTGTAACTTTGCCGTCCAAAGGTAAAAACGCGTATATACAAGAAAAATCACTTTCCTAGTTAGATATACCACTGAATTCCGCTCAAAGAGGCAAATCGAATGCTGTATGGAAGAATGCCCTAATACAATGCCTGCAAAGATATTTCTGGTGAAAACACGCATCTGCCATAGACTTGATTTTGCTTGCGGACTCTTGCGCGCTGCGTCACAGCTCCATATATATCCTTCTGTTTACCTCAGAGTGACAGTTGCAATATTTGTGTTCTTTTCAAGGACAAGGGTGAGCAAAATCTTGCATCTGATACAGAAAAGGAAGTCTTCACGAAAAACAAAGCTCTAGTTGAGGTTGTGAGACGAGAAATTCAAAGAGATAAAAATATAACAGAGACAAAGATACACTACGGATTTGCAGAAGGTGATTTTGTTGCTAATCATGATTAGCAACAAACAAGTCTTTTTCTTGCTGCACCTTGTCTGTTTTAACAAAACTTTTGCCCCATTAGAAGCTACGAGGCAGAATCAAAATTTGTGCTTCTTGTCGAATGAGGCTTTACAAGGACGTGACGCACCTGATGTTGGTAGCTCGTATCTCAAGGTTGTCAGGATGAAATGTGAAGTGAAGCGATTTTATTCAATGCCGATAATTGTTGTATGCAGAATAAAAACGGGACCCTTTACAGTGAGTTTATAATACTTGTGAAGGTAGTGCCTGAATTTGGGAGGTGGGCCTGATAACATTGTCAATAAATATCTAGTGAAGGGTCACATCCATATGGCTGTAGACTCTCTGCATGGATTCATAGAGTCCAACCTACGAAATGCGATTTGAATGAAAAAAAAAAATGGAAGCATACCAAAACCGCGAGAATTTGCTTAGACGATTTTTGAAAGTGGAGTTCTATCAAATCTCCGTCCCTGGTGATGAAAAAAGTTGGAGTCAAAATCAAAAAATTTCTCAAGTGGGATTTGAGCACAATGAAATCCCACTTGTTTTACAACACATCACCAGATAGCGAAGAGGTCTTTAGATTTTGTGCTTAAAACATGTAAAAAAGTGATCGAAGAGGGTAAGCATCCCCTGGTTGAACATATAAACCGAGTGCGGAGTGAAGCCTGAGACAAAAGATGCAATATTGGCAAAGCTTGAGCCTTTCATGCCAGAAAATCGCAGGATTTTTTTGAAAGGTATGCCACCTGGTACACATTCCGTTGATTTACTGAAGAGTGTGGGCTACTGACATCTAATTATTCAATTTTTTGTGTTCTGAGATGACTTTCCTCTTATTTTCTGAATAAATAACTGAATCTCTATAGCTTGTCCGAATGGTAAAAACGTGTATTCGCAAATATAGGCCTACGTGGTTTTACCCGAGAGGGTTAATACAAGAACAAGAAGTACACCAGTGGTAAAACTCGTACATGACATTTAGCAGTGTCACCCGACTTTTGCACATATTTGAATTGCATAACTGGAAAGAATTCTGTCTAAAGCCAATCCTAACAACTTTTCCTTTAAATCCTGTGTTGCACAATGTGTGGGAAAAGTGCCACAGAACTTGAAAAACTTTAAACACGGTTTCCCCAAAATAATGAAAAGTGTATACCCGTTTTAACAATCGGACGGCCGAACTGTCCTCCCCTATTCTCGGAAAAGAGGATAATATCTGCGGAAATCACAACACATAATAAATCTACAAGTATGCAGGTTCTGCAGCAGTAGTAAACTGGAGGGTCGACAAAACAGCAAAAGAATATGCCTTGTAAAAACAGAAGAAAGAATAAAAAATCCAAAAATCTAATCTTAAGATTAGCTGGTACAAAATTAGATATAACACATAAGCATTAGAAGCAGTAAGAAAGATCGGTACTTGTATGGAATCTAGTACACACGCGAAATGTGAAGTTAGGTTAATGCTAATGAAATAAAACGAAATAAGATGAAAATATAATAGTTTAGAAACAAATTTGGTATATATTTTTGCACATTAGGGGGGGGGGGGGGTAAAGCATAGCATTAAATATGTAACCTAACCTAGCAACCTTTTTGGCCCCTTCAACCCAAAAAACCTAAGATTAAATAGTTTCCACGAAATGAAAAACAACTCACTAGCTAGCGGAAACCCGGTTTTGAATAGCATCTTTGACATTCTATACGCGTTTCTCTTCACGTGTGTACTAGATTCCATACAAGTACCGAAAAACCTCTAGAAGTAGCAAAATATAAATAACAATAAATTGAAGCAGACACGATTATCTTTTGAACGCATTTTTGGCGATGAAAAATAGAGATTAGAGGTTGATTCTTATTTCCCATCTCAGGGCGTATGAATCAAAACTCCATTTTCTTCTTTGTTAGTTTCAGATTTTTTCTTTAGTTGCAGGAGAGCAATTTGTAAGTTCGATCAGTGTCTTTGGTATGCAAACTTCAGAGGTCTATGCTTTTTTTCTTAAACCTGAGGTGTGCTTCCAAAAGCAATTATCATTAATGGTAATTAATTTTAGCATTATTTACGTTCCAAAACACCTGATAATAAAGAAAATGTTTTCATCTCTTTACATGTAAGAGCTGAAAGAACTAAAGTATTAGCCATATAAAGCATGAGTGCTGATAGGAAATTTCCAGAGGGGGGGGGGGAGCAAGAGCTACCAGAAGCTTTGATTTTACCAAGATCTAAATGGGGGCAATTCTCATTTTCCTGTTTTTCGCGTGTTATTAATAAGGGGTTAAATTTGTAGTGGAGTTATCTTATGAATAATAAATAATTAATGATGACTCGTTTCTGGAAGGCACCCTTGGTGAGCTTTTGTCAAAACATATTGTCAATATATTTTGTCAATATATTTATACATTTTTGAATTCAAACAATGTAGGCAACAATGCTCCTTTATGATATCCTATTCACAACCCATTCCTGGTGCCAGCTCTTCATTAGTACCATGGATATGAAAATAAAAATAATTATGCCCCCCGGGTCCATTTTAGTTCTATTCATACCCGAAAATGGCAATTTCCTTTTTTTCAAAATTATGAAGTTATTATGGCAGTGCCACATTTTCATCAGTGTTGGCACTTTAAACCATAAGACCGTAATTTAAACCGTAAGTAAATCTAAATAGATGAAATGACAACACTTTACTTCCCTAAAAATTCAACCGTAAACGATCTATTGCTTCCTAAGGACAGCTACACCTTCAAAGGAGAGATACACCTTCTTAAGCCATCTGGTGCAATATTTTTTTAGCGTTTTTTTTTCTGATTTTCATTAAGGCTTGTTTTCACAGTCAGTTATACAAGGAGCTTTTTTTCTATTAATGAACCAAACTATTTATTAAGCCCAACCATTGAAACCGGCTCGTGTTCATTTTCGTTTTTCAGTAACGCAAACCGCTATTATAAGAAAAAGAGATAAAAAGTAAATAAAACATCGTAATTTACAAAGGTTCGGGGGTATCTCTGATGAGCTGTATTACTAATATACGGTTGCTTGTTTGTTTATTTGAAGGTTATCTGTTTTTCTCTTGTAGTTCAGAGTCTATTAAATGGAATATTCTCTTGAAAATAGCGTTATACTGTTTTGTCTTATTAGATATCTGTACTTTTTAATAGCAACCTTGCCTGCACTCGACAATTCTTCTGGTATTAAGTTGAGCGCCTGTGTATCGTTCCTTAATACCGTCCAATCATGTAAGGTTTTGACTTCATTCGGAGACATATTTGTTGAAGTACCAACAAAAAGAAACAGGTCATTCTTTTTCAGATTCTTCTTCTGGTTATAAAAATTGTCTTGTTCTGTTTATAGCAGTTCCCATTTCCATTTTTCCCCATATTAGCTTGTGCTGACAATCTCGTTGTAACACGGTATAGTCTGTGTTCACTACCGCCACTTATTTCACTTCTAATGGTCAGGTGGTTTATGTTACAGTTAATTTTAATTTTTCTTATCTAATATAAGAAAAAAGAACTTATGAGATATCAGATCTTCCTTACCACGCTATTCTTCTTTTCTTAAATAATTAATTGGGACTAGGAATTTAGGTAGAAGAAAAATTAATGAAAATGAAGATTTTATATAGGAAAACTGAGCCGTAAATTGTTCTGAAAATTTTTATGTTTATTTATTATTACTAATATTTTGAACTTCTTAAGGTGTTGCTTACCTAAATTGTTCAAACTTTCATCATCCAATTTAGAGCGAGCTTTTGGGCCAGGTTGAGTCTCCAAGGTAAATGTTTCTTTACTTGAAGTCTTTGTCATCAACGACTTTCTCGGTGGTGGATTAGGCGGCGTTTCTTGCTTAAAAATTGCAGCAGTACGAGGATATACAGGTTTAGGGGTCACCGGGGTTTTCTCCAAGCTCTCAATTTTACGAACTCCATTCGTAAAAGGGGAGTGGCTTTCTGCAAGTGCGACACGTTCTTTAGAAGCTTGTGATGACCGGCTTCTTGCAACAGGTTGTCGATAGCCAACTTGCATTTCTGAATCTTGGACACCTGAGTTGCTTCGTGAATAAATCGGCCGTGGAATCGATGTTGAGCGTTTCATGGATGCTTCTGAGTCAGTACTGTCTTTACGACTCAGCAATCTGTCCTCATTCTTAAAAGAGGAAGTATAATTAGAGCGAGGAGATTTCTGTTGTAGAATAAGGCCTTTGCTTGAAGGTGTTCTAGAAATTCTACCAGGTACTTCCGCTCTTTCTGGCAAAACAGAAAAGGAATTTGTATGAACAATCGTTGCTACAACTGGTTGCTCATCTTCTTTTACCTCTGTGGTAGTTCGAACATTTTTGCCATTGTCTTTCTGATCTACCTCGTTTGAATCACTGTCAGTCTGAAACTTCGCTCCAAATTTGTAGTTTGTAACAGAATCAAGTAGCTCTTCCATTTGCTTTTGTGCAGATAAATAAGGGTCGTAGGCATTCTTCATTGACCTAAAAGACAAAAGCATTATTTTGGGGGTATTCAGCCAATTTCATTTCAGACCAAATTTGTTTATCCTAGTAAAAAAAAAACGGTCTCTTTTACCACATGTAAAATAAATTTGCAAATGCGATCAGTTCATTCAAATTCATTTTCTAACTGATCTAACAGATTTTCAATATTGCTATATTATTTATTTCTGAAGATTTAATAAGATAAGGTGGGTTGGATCTACTTGGTAGAAAAGGCGAACATTTAAGGATTAATGGTATACATCTTCCTTTCGTACACAGAAAAAGGTTCCTTAGAAGGCTTACGTCATGAAACACTTTCTAAAAGGAAATGCTGTGTAGTTTGTTATTTTTTAATACTAGAGCAATACAACTAGTGTTGCCATATCTGATCTGGTAACTTAACTATAAAATTTTGGCCCCTTGTGCCCCAGTAGCGGATAACCCGTACCTAAAAGTTTTGGGACTATGTTTCAAATCTGCCTGTCACAACCTTTTTTTCCTGTCAATATTTATCATCCAGTAGGCCTAAGACTTGTTTTTGTCGTTCTTATTTTTTATAACTGAAACCTACCCGAAGTACGTACGGTCTTATAAATTTATTACATAAATTAAAGGGGGAATTGTGAAATAAAAATAGGAGAATTAGATGAAAACAGAAGGGAAATTTTGGAAAACCATAAGCTCTCTGAGGGTCCTAACATACTACTCTGACTCTACTTACATGCTATCTTGAGAACCGAACTTCTTTGCTGTCAGCTTTTGTAATGATGGTAGTTTTTTCGTGTTGAAGAAAATAAGAATGAAGCTAAACAAGAAATGTCTTATATTGAGGAAAAGGAAGAAGTAAGATCCTGATTTGCCATGAGATTCATTAATATTCTATTGTAATATCGGCTGTCTAGTAGGGAAATACTTCAATTAAAGATAATCCAGGAATGACAACTATTATATAGGTTCATATCAAGAGTAAAAGTTTACTGAATAAAAAAAATTTTGGGAATAGCTCGAAACCCCTCAAAAATGGTGAAAGATCGAAATGAAAAAGCGACCATTAGAATCATCATGATAAAAAATCCTTCACTAGAGGTTTTGAGCCCCCATTTAAAAAAAGGGGAAATCACTTTATTGAGAGGGTAGCAGGCTATCGTAAGTTTTTAGAAGAAGAAGATTTTATTTTAATAAAAAAACATAACAAAAAAACATATACCCCCAAAACATAGCAAAGCTCGTAAAATTGTGTTTTAATAATAAAAAAAAAAAAAAAAAAAAAAAAAAAAAACATTTCCTCATCATAAAAAAAGAGATAAAGAAAAAAAACCTGGTTAAAGAAAAAAACAAAAAACATAACAAACATAAAGAAAACAAACGCTGGACAAGTGGGGCATGGAAGGCTATCCCAACATGGGTAACAAATATAAACAAAAAAAATAATAATAAAAAAATTTCTATTCCACCATCACAGGTCAATACATAATTTTAATATTTTCTTCCTTAGAACTGATATTTGCCGAAATGACTCAATTTGAATTCTATCTTTCAGCCTATATTTATTTGAAATAAATGGTATTTGGTATCTAATTGAAAATCTAGATCTTTCACAATTAACAAAGGGAATTCGATATGTTCCAGAACACCTAAGAGCCGAAGGAGGGGGCAGAATCAACAGAGATTTTTCATAAAAATAACTACTAGGATCATGTATTTTAAAATGCCATATTGATATATTAAGTTCTCTTATATGTTTCAGATCTAATAAATTCAAGAAAAGAAATAATGTTTCAGTTTCCGATGCATCTCTAAGTTTTGATGGACGATGTACAAAATTTCCAAGTATTCTCACTGCTTTATTTTGAAGGATCTGTAGGGGTTTTATATGCGTCCAAAAAGTATTTAAATAAATAATTGTGCAATAATTTAAATAAGGAGCAATCAAATAATGATAAATTATTTTTAAAATTCAAAATGGAAAAACATGTTGCAAACGATACGTAGACCCAATATTTTGCGAAATTTTCACCATTAAATGATCAATATGAGTTTGAAATGACAATAGGGGATCAATAAAAACTCTTAAATAACGATATGATTGAACTCTACGTATTTTATGCTCACCAACTAGAAGCTCCTGACATGAAATTTTTTTAGTAGCACGTTTTGAATGACCAAAAACCATAAATTCAGTCTTCTTAAAATTCGGTACTAATTAATTAGATACAAACCATCGATTAACTGAACTAACAGTGTTAAACAGATTTTGAATCAATGTAGATGAATCCTTCGCTTTAACAGAAACAGCTGTGTCATCTGCAAATAAAATTGCAAGACCATTATTTCCCTGCAAACATCGTGGAGATCATTAATATACATCAAAAATAAAAGCGGACCTAATACCGATCCTTGTGGGACACCAATATCTTCAAGATCATTTAAACTAGACAAATGTCCATCAACATCTACCACGATTTTACGTCCATAAAGGTATGATCTTATTATATCTAGTCCTTTCCCTCTTATACCGGAATTTTCCATTTTATCAAAAAGAATTTCATGGTTTAAAGTGTCAAATGCTTTTTTAAAATCATAAAAAAAAGTAGATACATGATAATTACTATCTAAGCAGTCATTTATTTCTAATACAAGAGCTGCAACTGCTTGTTCCGTCGAATGGCCTGCCCTAAATCCAAACTGATATTTGGTAAAAAAAATTATTTTATCTAGATAATTAGTAATCCTTCCTTTTAAAATTTTTTCCAATACTTTAGACAATGGTGATAAAATTGCAATAGGACGATAATTATTTGTATCAGATTTATCTCCTTTTTTATGCAATGTTATTACACGTACAATTTTCCATCTTTTAGGAAATGTACCTGAGAAAATACATAAATTTAAAATATGAAGCAATGGTTCAAAAATTTCACCTGCAATATTTTTTAGCAAATTAGTTGAAAGTTCATCATATCCCAATGAATTACCATTTTTTAAATTCTTAATAACCTTTTGAAATTCTGCAAAAGTAACCGGGGCCATAAATATGCTCGTATCTTCAGTGGGCGGTAGATATTTTTTATGCGACCTTGGGGAAGAAAGGTCAACTTCTCCTGAAACAACAGATGATCCAATACTAGCAAAATATTCACTAAACTTCTTAGCAACAGCTTGTGGTCCTCTAAATTCTTTACCATTAATATCAAATAACACTTCAGTGTGTAACAACTTTTTATTTCTTCCAATTTTATCTTTAATCAAACTCCAAGTTTTTCTAGGGGAATCAGAATTTCGAAAAGAATTTTCATAATAACGTCTTTCACTTACTCTAAGGATCCTTACCAGCATATTCTTATAATTTTTAAAACACGTTATATTTATTTCCGTGGGATATTTTATTCTAATTTTATATAAACGATTTTTCTCATTAATAGATCTCAAAAGTGATTCATTTATCCAAGGCTTTTTTGGGGTAAGTTTCTTTCCTCTCGGGCTTTTATATGGGCAAAAAAGATCAAGCTTTTCATTCATAATATAATAAAATTTATCTAATGATTGTTTCGGATCCTTCTCATCAATTACAGGACTCCAATTAACATCACCAAGCCCTTCTTTTAACCTTAACACATTTTTATGTGAAAAATCTCTATGCTTGGTTTGATTTTTTTTTATTATGCGGAAAATTTATAAGAAAATCAGACATAATTATACAGTGGTCAGATGAATCATCAGGAATAATAAATGTATTAACAGCACTATAAGGTGAAAAAATATTATCAATAAGTGAAAATGATGTATCAGCCATTCTAGAGGTCACAAAACATACGGGGTTTAGTCCATAAGATAGTGGGCCCTCCCAAAACTTCAAAATATTTCTATCTATTCTATTCTGATCTGCAGATAGGAGTTTCATTAAATCAATATTAAAATCACCCATAAGTAAATAAGGAGTATTAAGACTAGCTAATTTATCCAACATACTTTCAAAATGATTTTTAAATTCTATCTGGCTGGATGACGGAGTACGGTAAATAACTGCAATTAAAAGCTTCCGATTATTTGGAAAAGAGCATTCAACAACACAAGATCCAAAAATCATTTCAATATTCATTGGTAAAAAATCAATCCTTATACGTGCTGGTATGCAATTTTTAATCAAAACACCTAGACCCCCTTGTTTTTGTCTTTTCCGACCGATGTTAAAAAATTGGTAATCTTTTACATGTATATTTTCAATTGAAAAATCATCTAAAAAAGTTTCACATAGTCCTAATATATCTTTATCTGAATCCGACAAAAAAGTTTCAATCACATCCTGCGCAGTCCTCCAACCCCGGCAATTCCAAAACGACATCCTACTTGTATTTACATTTTTTCTTATCAGCTCATTCATAAATATATATTGATTTTTTGGGATATCAAAATTACTAGAAGTATCTTCATCATCACCAGCTACAATAGTTTGAAAAATTGACTGAAATGAAAGAGAATTCCGCTCAAATTCTTTTAACCTTGATGATGGAATTTCACGATTATCTCTATCCATTATCAAATATTAACCCCACTTTAAGAGAAACCAACCCATGCCCCAAATCACCAGCAAACCATAATAAAAAATAACAATAAAAAAAAAGAAAAAAAAAAAAAAGTAATCTCCATTCCAAGTCGTTTTCCCTCAGTACGACTAATCTGCGCAACTTTTAATTTAGAAACATAAATATCTTAATCAAAAACAAAAAACACAATTACTGTTTACAGGCCAAGTATAACTGAAAGCCAAGACCAATCCATAAGAGCTCTAATCACAACCCGGTACGCTCCGCACTGCGCTATACATTATACACCATTAATACTTTTTCTCATTTTGTTTTTTTTTACATTATTCCATCCACAACATATTTTTAAAAAAAAATGATAAAAAAACACGAGACAACATTACTTCATACCAATATGCTACCACAAACAAAAAACAAAGAAGTAAAAGCACAACAAAATAATAACTCAAAACCATATTAAAATAAAATAATTAATATAAATATAAATATGACAACCCGCTTAGCATTGCATAGGCACACCTCGAGGATTTATCGGCACTGACAATTCAGGAATCACGTCATTCACGGAGAAAGAAACACGCAGGCCATTTGACCGATCAAAACAAAGGAGAGGTGGAACCGATTTTGTTACCCATGCTTGAATACCACAATCAGCAAGCTCTGATCTTTTTTCAATCAGCCGTTTTCTAATATCTCTCACTGCCGTCGGAGCATCATCACTAAGATAAATATCTTTATGACCGCAAACAGTCTTTCCTTTAAGTTTTTTACTCTGTTTCAGAATCGTTATTTTTTTTTGTTTAGAACCAAAAATAAAATTAAAAAATAAACGCTCTTTTTTTACTTATGTAACAGCAAATTCTGGGGTCTCGTTTACACCTAGTCCTTCTTCACAAACAGTTTTGAAAATCGCTTTAGCTTCCTCTTTATTATCGCAAGTTACATTCCAAACCACTATATTTTTCTCATTCATTCTATACTCTCAATGCATTAACCGATTTTTCAACTGATTATTTTCTTCACGGAGAACCACTGACTCAGCTGTAACAACACTAATCTGTGATTTTACATTTATTATTTCATTCTCAGTAGCCGCCACATGGGTCTGGATCGTCAAAAATTGCTGCGATTGGCCAGATAGCGCTTCCTCAAGCGATTTGACCCGGGTTTCCAGAGATTTGAACTGGTCCGTGATACCGTCAAGCTTTTTTCCATTGTCTTTCACTATAGTTAGAATTTCAGAAAAGCTCCGAGCCAGCGTCGAAATTGACAAAGTTTCTCCCTCCTTAGGTGAAGATGACTAATAATCATTTTGATCCTCTTCGAATGAGACTTCTTTACGGTTTCTTTTATTTCGCCCCATGAATAAGCAGCAATTAAAAAAATGGACAAATAGTCTTACCTCAGCCGGCAACGATTGTTTACCCACGATGTTGCTAACGTGCAGTGCTTTTAGCCGTTTGGCACGGCAAACACCTTTTCCAACGTCGGTAATCAAAGGCTCTGTTTATAATGACTCAAATCCAATCCTCTTTTACTCCATGCAATTCTTCAGTTCAAAGCAATAATCACACACCAAAAAATTTTCTTTCATCAATTCAAAACATTAATCCCACAAGCTATTTCACTCTTCAGCCAAAACTACCGCAGGCACGGAGCGCCTAAGGTGTTACTCGTTCGGGGAATGAATCATGACTGAAGTTAATAGGGATATGTTTAATGGCTCATTTAAATTCTCTTGATCATTTCTACGTGTTTTTTGTTAATCCATCTTGATAATACCATGTGCCACATATGGGACTTTTTGGTGCCATTTCTCGGGAGCATGGAGTGTGGGAAGCTTAACAAGATTGCTATGATGATCTTCTTGGCCAAAAACTCTTGACCGGAGGTTTTCAATCTTCCCTTTTATATTCTCCCACTCCTAGTTTCTTATAAGTGAAAATTTAAAAAATAATTTTGAAAAAAAAAACTGAACAGCGAAAAATAATTTTAATCTAATTCAAAGCTAATTCAGAAATGATGATAAATACTGTTTACGCTTTTGCTAATAGTAAAAGTATTACGACAACATATCTTCCGAAAGTTTGAAAACGAGCTTGAAACCCTTATGTCTCTTTTTTTCCAGTGCTAACGAGGCACTGGACCATCGTACGGGTGTTGCAATGGTTAACCAAGCGAAACCTTCCCAATTATGGTTTTACTTCCCCCACTCCGTCAAGGTGTACATGATTTGGCCCTGGTTTTGACGTGAAACACAGGTCTATTATCTGGAGGCAAGGGGAGGGCACTAGCCTCCATGAATTTGGACATCTTTTTTATTTTAGCCTAGGTATTTTTCATAATAATATAATCTTACATGATCAGTTCTCTGAAAAATTTGCAGTCCAAGGAGCAAGATATAACGGAAGACTACTTTCTTATGAAAGGTTAAAAGTCTTCGTGACATTGCGGCAGGACAATTCAAATAATAATGACACGAATTTCTGTAAGTTATATTAACTTCACATCTAAAATTCTTCTAATGTCTTTCACTTTTCTAAATCCCAATATGTTTCACGTATACTTGAATCTTTTAGTTGCAACTTCACAAAGATGTCAATGATAATTAACCCCGTGGACATTTTATGTGACAAAATTGCACATTTTTTGTGGGCAAGTTAAAGAGAGGGGAGGGGGTAAAGCCTAAATTTCATGCCCTATTTCAATAAGAACTCATGTTGACTTCTTTAGTTTCATCATCTAAGCTAGACAAGGATCTTTTTGTAACATTTATTGCATATATTTACAAAACTTAAAACTGACAACAATTAATTTAAAAAAAAAGTTTTCTGATGGAGGCAAACAGCGAAGATTCAAAACGAACAAAAATAATTGCTTCGCAGTTTACGCAATATTATAAATACAAAAATAGCTCAAATAAACTGACTCGTGGTATTTCCATATGTTTATAGAATTCTGAAAAACAAATGCTTTACTGAAAACTGAACTTGGTTGAGTTTTTCAGAGAATTTAAACTCTTATGCTGAAAGTTATTGGTATCATGGCCGGTGAAAGAGTGTTGATAACCTCATGAATCACTTTTTTATTTTATTTTTGGGTAGATAAGGACCTTTCTACTCCTAACCTTGTGTTTTTAACCAGATTTGTGTTTTCATTATAAAGCTAGTTCTAGAGGTATGTGTTGTATAAACTGCAAAGCAACAATTTCTGTTCATTTGAAGTTTCAACTCCGAACTTTAATTCCATCAGGAAAAAGGGTTCTTTAATTAATACCTCCCATAGGATTATAGTTTTAAAATTTCTCTAAGAAATGGTTTTAATTTTTATCCTCGTCAGAAACAAATCTCTGTTTTTTAGAGTTTTTGGCACCGTATAGATTGTTGTTTAACCTTGTAATTAATCTTTTTTTTACACAATATTTAAAAAGGTACTAAATTCACTACTTGGGTGGAAATCAGAAAATATGGAAAAATTATTTCATGAGTAGGTAAATAAGTGGAGCCACCGGTTGAATGAAAAAAAAAGAATTCCTTCGCATAACACTAACCTTCAGGCCGTATATTAGACTAGAGCGAAGAAAAGCTGACACGGCCTTAGGAGCAAAACATGGAGAAAAGCTTCGCAGGTGGCATAAAAGAAAAAGCGCATGACAATCATAAAGACTCAATCAATCAGTAGTCGATTGTAAATTATTATGTTTATGATGGAAACATTGGATGAACCCCAAACAAGGCTGAACACAGGATACTGTATACTAAAAGATATTCTCTGAATGTGAGAAGCAGTAAATTTAGTACTAGGAAGCGTCATTTAAGGAAATGCTATAATCATCAAATAACTGTATTTTTACCAAGTAAGAAACATAGTTTTAAAAAAATACAGAAAAGTTTTCTGTATTCGCCGGTAATCTGATAAAATTACGTAAAAATAAATATCGTTTTTAATGTCTTGGTTAATCTTTAATAAGATTATCAATCTCCTTACTGCGATTACTACATTATGCTTAGGATGCAGATCCTAAATGCATTACCACACTGTTCGTCTGAATGCCAAGAAACTTTAGGAATTACGTGCTTGCAAAGGTTTTAGGCATTAATCCTCCCATAGCCCTTTTAATAACTTTTGTGCTGACTGAAATTAGGAACCCCTAAATACAAATACTTGACAGTTCTTTTCGTCCAAATGTCACATTCCTCAAATTTTTTGGATATTAATTACCTAACAACACCCGACGATAAGCCAAACGGGTAACCTAATTTTTCAAATAGCCTACATTTAAATCTAAAAATATGGTCGTGATCTTAAATGCGAGGAAAAATTTCCAGGGGGAATTTGGCACGGGAGAAAATTGTTGGGGGGGGGGGGGTAATTTCCTGTGGGATGAATTTCTGCGGGGGAATTTTTCCGTGGAGGAGTTTTCTACGGGGGAAAATTTTCTGAGGAGCATTGTCCGTTGGGGTAATTTTTGAAATTGTTTAGAATTTAAAAGTACGAGGGAATTTTTCATGGGAGGGGGAGAATTTTCCTTGAATTTTCTTTTTTTTAGATTGCAGCAAACGCGTGACGTTAAGTTAGCACTTTATATGCTTGACTACGTGGAAAGAGAAACCAAATTAGAAGCAAACAACAGAACAATATGATGGTGCAGTCGTGCAATGAACAATATTAACCTTGGATTAAAATAAAATATGTGTTAAACATCAAAAGCCTCAATGGTGCCGTAATGCGAAACCTTACTGGATGTTTTTATTTGAAAGATGTTCCATTGACATAGAAGATCTGAGGAACAGTGGATTATCATAAGTTGTACTGAAACCAGTATCATCTTGAGTACTTTCATCAAAACTCGTACCAAACATGCTACCAAATTCGCACGCAAATTTGACTTTACGTTTTAGCTGATTTGTGAAGTCGAGGTTTCTGAAATTAGTAATTTCAAGGTATATAATTTGACTTGGATAATAGCCCTTGTTCTAGCTATAATTGCTTTGTTCTAGCTACTATTTCGGCTATTTTGAACCAAAGTCACGGCAAAGGGAGGGGGCTTCAGAAACTTTTGCTACGAGACTGTTACCCAGGGTTGTGAAGTTGGAGTCGTGGAGTCGGAGGAACAGAAATAATGTAAGACCCTTTGGAGTCGGAATTATGGAAACACATAACGGCTGGAGTCAAGCCAAATACTCTTAAATACTACCAGTTTGCACCCCCCAGATAAAATTCAGTTTCTTCAAAAATCTTGCCTAAAAACTAAGATAAGCCTGCATAATTCAAGCATCCAGAGAAGCCAGTCAGTTTTCTTTAGTATATTTTTGTCTTGGTAATATATGGCTCATTTTTCAGTTTTCACTTGATTTGGGAAAATTGGCTTCAACTTTGCCCCCCCCCGGTTTTTGACAAAATCACGCCATTGCTTGCATGGCTTTCGATTTAAATTAGCTGAAAATTTTCACCAAGACAATCCACCACCAGCTTTTATTTACGTGAGTCAATTTCACCAGTAATCGTTGACCGCCGAGACGCTTTACTGATGAAAAGATGGATTCACAATGTGGATGGAAACAGCTAGTTGATAAACAATCTTGAATCAATTTTTTTATTAGACAGATAAAAAGGTGCAAACTGTAGAAAAGGGGCCCAAACAAACTTCATGTCAATGTGTCTACTTTTGTTTTCCTCCATCCCGAGAAACCCACCTGCCAGCTTCAGATCGAAGAGAGAGGGCAGAGTGACCCACCACACGCCAGACATCAGTGCCCAGCAGCACTAGATCCTCAGAACTAGTGCAAGCAAGAGAACTTGTTTCTCAACTGTCAGATTACTCCTCAAGTGACCTTTCTTGAACCACGATTGTAATTTTACATTTCCAGGGGGATTGACCTTGGCAGGCATAATTCTAACATCCATTATTGGCTTCAATCTATCTAATCTAGGCAGCGTTTTCCACAAAATTACCCTACCTCATTTTCAGTCACTGGGAAGGACGGTCTGTGACTCGATGGTGAATGAAGTTAGTAGTAGTAGGCCCCTATTTGTGCATACTACTCTCAGGGATACCAGGTTGTCATCAATACCCCCTAACAAAAGGATAGTACCGCAATTACACAGCTAAATATGTATTCAGTTTCTTAAATAAAAAAAAATAAAAACTACGTTGAAAAAAAAAGTATTATCATGGAGGAACAAAAAGCAAAAGGGAGATATTTTAAAGATGTGTGGACAGATAAACGCGGATGTATCAAAGCTGCTGACAAATTGATAAGTATTTAATTGAAATATGGAATTAGCGTTACGACTTCCAATATCGGGCGGTACTTAAATTCAACACTGAAAGATGTGAAAGAAATGAAAAATGAAGATAAGTCTAGATACAATATTAACATGTATTTCGGAAAACAAGATTAATTCTGAAAAGTTGTGTTACCAGCTAAAACATGCTAAATCTGCCAGCTTTTTTGAAGCTCTTTACATTAGTACCAATAGAAAACAACTACCAATAGTACCAATTGAAAACAACTCAGTGACGGCGAGTTTTTGAAAAACGTATTTGTAAGTTGTTCTGAACACTTATTTAAAGACTTTGAAAATTAAAAGCACATAAGAATTGAGAGCACTGTCTACTAAAGGGATTTATTCTGATTCGAATTTTATTTATCGTTTAAAGTCCCATAATTCTATGGCACGGTAATATAAACTGATTATTCACCTTCGGCTAAAAAACAATCAAGAATATTTTGAAAATTTCCAAAAAGATTTAAGCAAGATTAGCCTCTGAAGCGATAACCGGTTTCCCATACGAGTCAGCTTTACTCAGAACCTGAGGTGAACATGAAGGTTTTAGGGCCTGAAGAGTGCTTGGAGAGCAGAGGGTTCTATCAATTAAGGTAGTCAGGTGTCTAGAGACACCTCTCGCCGCCTACCCTACAAAAATATGTTTTGTCTTTAGCCTCCCCCCTCTCCAGCAGTAGCGTAATTTCGTCAAAATCCTTGGGGGGAGGACAAAGTCCGAGCCAATTTTCCCAAATCAAGTGAAAATGACAGAAACAACTAAAAATTAATTCATTTGGTACCATAAAGGTACTATAAAAGTACTATAAAGGTACTTTATAGTACTATATAGATAAATATGTACTAAAAAAACTGATGTTTCTGTTGATGCTTGAATTATACAGGTTTATCTTAATTTTGACAAGATTTTTGAAGAAAGTAAATTTCAGCTGGGGGAGGAACCAAAATAGGGGGATCTCCCCCCCCCCTTCCCCCCGCCCCATAGTAAATTACACTTTTGCTCTCCAGGAAACCGGAACACTATTTTAGCAATTATTCTTCAAAATATTTGAGTATAATTTTATTTATAGTTTAGAAAATCAACAGGTTGTTAGTAAAAATTATACAAAACAAAGTAAAAATCAGCTACTTTGGTCTCTAAGAGCTGAACCATTAAAAAGTCAGCACTTGCTCTCGCAGACTTGGCATCTGGAATGAATTGCTTGTGGTAATCATTCAGAAATGCCAGTCATTAGCCGTTAATAGTAACGTAGTCAAATTTAAAGTAACGTGAGGTGACTTCTAATGAATAGAAAATTACAAAAAGAATGTCCTCATTAGCAATTCTCTTGTTGACTTAATGATTTGGCCTGGCACAATCACATTTTTTTTCTAACTTTATCCATGCATCTGGAGTCTTCTCAGGCCAGAATATCGAGAAAAATTAAATTCCTACAAAGTTTGACGTTAAGCTAATGCATGGAAAGCAATCTAATAGAATGGAATGATTAAAGCAAAGATACATATATAAACCAAATAAACACAACGTTATTCGATGCTAAAATGACATCAATGAAAAAAAAAACTTATATAACAAATGTTATTAAAACGAAATTCAGGATTCTAAAACTAAATTCAGTTCCTTGAAAGTATTTCCAACTTTGTGCTTGAGTACTTCTAAACTCAAAGACTCAGTTTTTGGGGATATTATCAGGCAAAATTCGAATTAAGCACGTCTTTAGGTTGCAAATATAAGCGAAAGGCAAGTCTCGATTAAATAAGAAGTAGCAATCTTTATTTATCGGTGATTAACTTAGTTGCTATCAGTAACTTAGTGGCTGTACCACATTTTTTTCGGGGAGGGGGGAGGGTCAAAAAACTTTTAAAAACGCATCAAAAATTTGTTTATATTCATCTGTGTTACGTTTTTACCAGTCAGACAATTTTTTTCGGTGGGGGGGGGGGGGGGTAACCCCCTAGCCCCCCCCCCCCTGGTTACGACCTTGGTTGCTATTATTCTTCTGCGATTTGATCTAGATTATACCAATTTAGGGTTGAACAGCAACGCTAAATAGCAGATTTGTTTTCTTTTCTTTTTTTAAATTCTATTTTAGTATGTTATTACTCTTTTTAGTCTTATTATAATCTTTGACAAAAAGACTACCGCTTCAGCAACATACCGCTTACGAAACTGATTCGCTTATTACCAAAAATATACCTTTCATGGAATATGAATCAGAAACCTAATCTCAGAACAATTACTTCTGGCGAATGCATATGGTGTTAGTTTTTGAAGTTTGGTTTTCGAATTCGTAACTTTTTATAGTGTTATTTATTTTTCAATATAAATGATAGTGATTCAGCCTAGCAAGACTGGATTATTGTAAGAAAATTTCCAAGCAATATGGTAAGATTCACTAGTAGTTTGATTACGTGATTTTTGTTTTGAAATTCAGCGGGGCTAGCTTAGAACATTTCCCGGAGATTGGTGGACCTTGAAGTTTTATTTTGTCCCTGAAACCTTAAATTTTCGAAAAAGATAGTTTTTTCTTCTTTAATGAAAAACGGAGATTATGACTATCATTGAAAAGGGTTTCCGAATTTGGACTCAAAGATCTGACATCACTTTTTGTTACCGTATATTATCCGTTTGTTTAATATTATTTTTATATGTATGGCCTACAGAAATAGACTTGTAAAAATTTGGTTCACATGTAGGGAACCTTTAGGACCACTTTTCCCCACTCCCTTTCAAAACCTCAATATCTTTCGTATTTTTTCCCAAATTTCCTATTTGCCCTTATAGCTTCCCCACATTTGACTTTTTCTCCATTCTACATCTCATCGCCCCCAACGAGCCTGGTACAGCCCATAACATTTTCCCAAGTGTATCTAGAAAAGTTGTAATTACATTATAATCTTTTTTAATACAAAAAAAGCCAATCTAGTCTAAAAAAAATATTTGTACCACCCCTACTTGCCACGCTTAACACTTAAAACCCACTTCTATCGTCGCAAAATTATATCAATAAAAATTTAAAATAATTACATTCCATGAGCTAATAGAAAACTAATTAATAGAAACAATTAATATAGTCTAGGGTCGTATTCAGGATTTTGTTCTGAGGGTGGTTACTTTTTTTTTGGGGGGGGGGGGGGTTGTACAAAAAACTTTAAAAACGCAACAAAAATGTGTTTTTCTGCATTTTTATTGCATTTTTATTACATTTTTACGTGCCCAAAAAATATTTCGGGGGGGGGGGGATCAGACCCCCTATCCCTTCCCCTGAATACGGCCTAGGTGAAATCCCTTAGGATTTTTAAATATTGTTGGTGTTGATGGATCTTGAGCGTGAAAATGAAAAAATTTGAGGAATGAAAATGAAACCTGCAAATTTCATCGTTTAAGAAACGACTTAGATATTTTACAGTTTTTACTGCACTTTTATGCCTTTTTTAAGTGTAAAATATTTCTTGTTTACATATTAAGGTTTCATTTTTAATCTTCCAGCCCACTTAATGTTTCCGTTCACTGTTAGTAACACTTGGAACGACAAGCCTCGGTTCGTACCGATATCCCAGTCATATGAAACTCTACAGCTAATGAATACAAGTCCATTTCTGGGCTACGGTAACTCTAAAATAAATTCCCAAAAATTTTTGAACAAAATAATTCAGAAATAATTAAATAAGCTTAACTTAGAGTAGCAGCATTTTATACAACACTTAATTCTTTTTCAGACAGACTGAAAAATAGAGTTTACTAATAAGAGCTTACTTATTCCTTTCTTCTTTAACTCCAGAGTAGCTTTGACTGATGCTATTTTTGTTTCGAGTATCCAGCTGTATGCAACTGGCACTCATCATAGATTCCACTCCTTCTGGTTCTGATCTCTTTCCAGGGGAGAAAAGGTCAAGAACGGTCGGCCGAGCAGGATAGTTCACCCTTCGGGACAGCGTAGGCGATGCCAAAGACTTCGCTTTTATCCTAAAATATTGTATGTAAGTCTCAAAACCTCATTATCCAATGAGCCAATTGTCTCATTGAACCTCAGTTTACTCATTACTACTATCGCATTAATTTTGATAATTTCCCCTCTCCCCTATCATAACCAATAGCAGAAATGACAACAAATATCGCACTTTACGGCGAATAATGAGAAGAAAACCGTCTTTTCATTAAGGAAAGATTGATTATTTTAAAGAATTAATTAAAAAAAAACTTTTTCCACAAAATAAGTTCAAAGAAAAGTAAAGAACTCCATTAAACAAAAAATGAGCAAAAATAAAATCAAATAATCTACCAAGCTAGAAACTACCACAAATCAGCTTCGATAAATAAATGAAACCCAAAACGAACAGAAATTACAATAAATAACGGACTTAAACTCAAAACGAGCAGAAATTAACTTAGTTTGGGGACAAAACTCCTGTGCCTTCTCAAGAACAGAATATAATCTGTACTCTACTGAAAAAAAACAAATGAATATGCATTGTCAGTTTATTAAAATTATACTGATATTTAGTAATCAAAATTTTAATATTATTTGATTTATTAAAGTTATAAAAGTAAAAACATTTATATTTTTTTCAGTAAAGTGCAAATTCACAACATCTACTACAAAAACCTTATATACCCCCAGGGCATAACTTAAAACCCTTGCCCCGAGGATTGTGGGGGAGTGTCCTCCTCAAAAAGATATTTTCGTAGTTGATTTCTATGGAAATCAACTACGCTGAACAAAATGGCTATCTTAAACTTTTGATTGGAGGTGTTTGGGGGAATGATGGGCGTGGGGAGGCTAGTTGCCCTCCAATCATTTTCGACTATTAGAAAGGGCACTAGCCCTTTGAATTTCCAATCGAATGTGCCTTTTTTGAAGTTTCTACGACAACACTTTCTATAAAAACCTTATTAGCCCCCAGGGCATAACTTAAAAACCTTGCCCCGAGGGTTGTGGTGGAGTGTTTTCCTCAAAACGATATTTTCTATCTGGAAATCAACTACGCTGACAAAAATGGCTATCTCAAAATTTTGATTGGATGTGTTTGGGGGAATGATGGGCGTGAGGGACGGGGGGGGGCTAGTTGCCCTTCAATCACTTTCGACTAATTAAAAGGGTACTAGCCACTCCAATTTCCAATCGAATGAGGCCTTTTTGAAGTTTCTACCACAACTCCTTCGATACAAAACGCATGAGTATGAAAAAAAACACATTGTACCCACATCGTTCTTTACTTAGGCAACGCTAGCGCGCTGCCTATGAAAAGTTTTTCTTCAGTCACAGTATTTAATTATAAATATAGCGTGGCCAGTAATTGAGCGAAGGAAAGGAAAACTAATGCAAATTAATCCGCATGATAGCTCTGAACAGGAGGATCAATGTTGTTAAAATTTTTGAAAGTGATTTACCGCCATCTATACTATCGATAATTTGTCATCGAATAAACCTCAACACAGCATAGTGTGGGAAATTAAACACAAGACATCACAATGTGTACAACCAGGCATATTAGAACTTTGAAAAGTAATTATTACATAAAGCCCATCACATAAAATCCAACACGAAACAGTAATAACAGATTTGAATTCTCTCAGTGCCTCCAGTTCTACATATGACTAAGACTAGTCTTATTTTCCATAATAACTATTAAAATGCAAACACTTATATATAACGCTCAAAAGTACTCAAACCCTTAGGAAGAGAGATACTCTCGTAAAAAGAGAGATGGTAATTTGCGCTCGTTTTAAGTTTGGCTTAGTTGTAATTTCAGCCCGTTTAAAGTTAAATTCGACTTTGCATTTTTATGAAAAACTTTCTTTGTATTTTCTTTTAAATTTAATTTATGTTTTTTTTCAATTGACATAGCTTTTGTATACGTTAACAATAGTAATGATGGTTAATAAGTTGTATTAAAAATAACAGTCACTGTCTATAAATAGCAGAAATGTACTAGAAAACATGGGCGCCCATAAGCTGAATTCCAGGGGAGGGGGGGGCAAACCTGGTCTAATTGGCACTTTTAAGTCTATATAATAGAAATCTCAGAGCAAAAATGTAAAACTAAGGCAGCATCATTCAGCCCCTGCCCCCCCCCCCTTATGGGCGTCCATGCTAGTAAACAACTGCGATGTTTAGCAGTTGTTTACTAGTACTAGTCGTGTTGGGAGCAATCTTGTTATTAATAGTACTGACTAGAGACACTGTTGTCAACGCGGTACACTGTACCGTTTTTGGTACAATTTAGAAGTCCTGGTACATCGTTGGACATTGTAGAATGTCCATTCTACCTAATGTGGAATGTGGAATTTTTTTTTTGGTAGAATCTGAATTTTCCGGTACATTTTGGGTTTACTCGCTTCTTTTGGACTGGGAGGCCTGATAGCGTGTCGAAAATTTTACTTTAGTTAATTTTTCTAGGGATATTAGCAAAAGAAAAGGGATATACTAGCGCATTTTTCTCGTAAAAGAGTGAATAAAATAATTTCATAGCTATTCGTAAACGTTCCGAAACTGGGTTAATTAAATGTGCATACAGTTAGTGGTACAGTTTAATTAAACAGAATGATCAATTGGTGCTTAGACATTTAGCATATAAACAGTATTCAACATATTGTTAGTCAGGACTGGATATTTTTGTAAAGTAAGCTTGATTTTCCTTTACATAATTTAGGGGGCGCCAATTCTTAAAAATGTAGGGTTCAGGGGAAAGGATTTTTTCTATGAAGATACAAAAAATATATTTTTAAAATCTAACGGGGGCGTTTTACCCCTTTATAAAATAAAAATTCCAAACAAAGGTATTTTCTAAAACAAAAATTATTTGTCAAATTATAAGGAGTAATTATCCCCCCCCCCGTTTTGGCCCCTTTGGCTTGGTGAATTGAATTCAATTAATTATTGAATTGATCTCTTATTGTGTATCTTAAACGAGATTTGAACCATATTTTCATTAAAAAAAATGCAGAATTACCTAAACCCAAGTACGCAATATTTTAGCCTGGAGAGGGAATGAATTTAAGAGTTGAGATGCAACTTTATAAAATGGGCTATCATACGGAAAATGGTAGATAATGGAGAAAATATTGCAGAAATCTCAACATTTTTGAGGGGGCCACAAGCTTAAACTTCTTCTTCGTGTGTACCTGATTAACGATTAATGAGCCAATCTATTTTTTATAAACGCGCCAAAGATGAGAGCAAGCAATTATTATAAAAATTTTGATTTTTGTGAATCAAAAAGCTCTTCTTTGATACATCTTGGGAATCACTACCTCCTTGAGTTTATTTTTTCTGCCCTTGCCATCTCAAAGCGTTGGCAACGCTTGTCGTGACAGTTGTAGTAGAAACAGAAGTATTGAGTTAAGAGAGTTTTTAAACCTGTGTTTACCATGTTTAATTTTGTACTTCTTTGTTGTAATTAGCCTCAGATCTGTATTTGAAAAGCTTAGAAGTTTTTCAACGCTAACTTTGGTGAAAATTAGACACTTTTTCTGAGATGTGTACTTTGCGCGCTTGCATTTTGGACTCCCATATTACAATTTTAGCAGGGGTGAATCTCCAGCATTTTTATAGGTTGGGGCAAAAGGGGTTCTTATCCGGACAATTAAGGGGCATGGCCTGTATAATATTTTTTGTTCAAATTAGTGGGGGGGGGGCAACTACCCACTTCCCCCTTAAAATTACGTCCCTGAATAAAATCCTCACAACTTCAATCAAATGTTTGGTTTATACACTTAATATATTTTGATTTTGTATATCTATGCTGCAGTATTTTTTTCACGGAGGAAGTTTCTTTTATATAAAAATATTAACAACAAACCTGAAGTTTACAAACTTGTTTGGGTAAGCATCACCCTTTACAAAGAGCTAAAACACAATTTCTTTTTGATGTAAGACACAATTTCAATATGTTGCACTTCAAACACGAATGGCAGTTTCAACAAAAAATTAGATTTTTTTTACTTGTTTAATAAACTCCAGGAAAAAAATTTTGTTTGACATCCATTTTTTTTTTTTTTTTTTACAATGTGTTCTACTACATCACACAGTCTGCCAATATTTTTTAATATAAGTAGTTATAAGTAGTTAATATGGTTCTTCAATATTTTTTTTTTGTTTCTGGCTCTCAATTTTGTACGTGGGGAGAATCTTTAGCAGGGGGAATTTTTGTCGGGGGGGGGGGAGGGTATTTTCCAGCGGCAATATGCCTAGCACTACATCATATATTTACATTGTATGAATTTGTTAAGTCCATAAAAAAAGTAGTCGAAGCACTATTTTAGCTAGAACAATGGCACCAAAATTGTAGCCTACGAATCTGTCGAGCAAAGACTGAAGCCTTCCAAAACCTTAGCCAGAGTCACTAAAAAAAAATAAGAGTCCCTCACATCGGAAGAAATATGTAGTAGGATAAAACCCCAACCTCACTTCATCTCTCCCTCAACTCACGTCTGGTCCTTAGAATTCTTCAGCTGTTTTATTCTTTTATTTGATCATCATTTTTTGGCCCAGGCCAGGCATATACAGAGGGGATGGGCACCTCAGGAAGAGCCTCTCGTATTGTCAAGATTTTGACGATTGTTCACACAATCTTCTATATTTTTCATTTACTTTGCCTCTTTTTCCGTTTTTTTTTAAAAGTTAACACCCAGAAATTTGTGAACGTCTCTGCCCGTTCCCAAAACTGTCATGTACTTCAAAGCTTCTTTTACTTTTTGAGGATCCCCCCCCCCCAAAAAAAATACACTGCTTCCCCATATTTAATTTCTACAACTTTGTGGCTAGAATTCCAAAGTCTATGAATCAGGAAGCTGATATCACTATATTCATGGTCTACGCTTAAAAGTAGCGAATACATGGATGTGTGGTTTAACTTCGTTGCCTAAGTAAGTGCATGGCCAGCGACACATGTTTAGGTATGGCAGTCTTGCTTGAACTGTACGTGAACGCTGCTTTATTCGTTTAAATTTTCTAAACCTCAGAATGGGTGTAGGTGTGTTTTTAGAATGTTACAAAAAAAATCTAATATTAACACATGTTTACAGGAAACATATGTTACGTTTCCTGTATAGAAAACAAAAAGTAATTTAAGACGGAAAAAAACGTTGCAATCGTGTCCAATTTCCGCTTATTATGCTAAGTCACACCAGCAAAAATTAGTTAATCTACAGTTTGCTGTACGCGCTTAATTGAATTGCAAATTATGCCGCCAAAAGAAATTTTATTTATGCCGTTCATTCCTTTTCTTTCTGTAAAGTCTATTCTTTCTAGTGTATTGTAAAAGTTAAGATTTGTTCACTTTTATTAATATCCTTTCGCGGTGAAGATGAAAAATTTTTCAGGAGAGCAAACAAGGCTTAATTTCTTTTAGTGTTGGATTTATTTTTTCGATGGGGTTGTACAAAAGGATTTTTTTTCGGAGAGAGAGGGGTACAAAAAACACTTTAAAAAACGAATAAAAATTTTTTTTAGATTAATTTTTGTCACGTTTTTGCGAGTCGGACAAACATTTCGGAGGGGGGGGTTGACCCCCCCCCTGGATACGGCCTTGATTGAAATAATTGAAAAAAGAAGAACCTTAGCAAGTATAACTTTAAAACAAGAGCAGGGGCACCAGACCCTTATCCACTGAAATTTGCTGAATTCTATTCTTTCTCCCATAATTCCGAATATATCACATACTTTTTCTTTTTTGACGAATTTGCCCCAAAAAATAAATCTTTAAGAACTTGCCTTATGAGTACCAAATAATTGTATCAGGGGGGGGATTCATTTTCTGAGTGATATTTCTTCTTGAAAGATAAATCAGGGCCACTGATTCGGGGGAAATCAGAATCTAATTTTAAACCAATCTGCTTTTTTAGTAATTTCATTAGAAAAATCGAAAAAATAAAATGCAATCCCCAGGTTTGGATAACTAATTATTTGGATCTTCAAAAAAAGACTCCTCTCCTCTACATTTACATGAATTTTCACCCCTCAGACATATTACATGTATTTAGAATATTACAAAAAAATTACAGTTCTTCTGTGCCTCATGTCACAGCATAGAGTTAGTACTTTCTGAGTGATTTCATTTTCTGAGTGATATTTCTTCTTGAAAGATAAATCAGGGCCGCTGATTTCGGGGGAAATCAGAATCTAATTTTAAACCAATCCGCTGAATTAGTTAAAAATCTGCTTTTTTTAGAAATTTCATTAGAAAAATCAAAAAAATAAAATGCAATCCCCAGGTTTGGATAACTAATTATTTGGATCTTCAAAAAAAAGACTCCTCTCCTCTACATTTCCATGAATTTTCACCCCTCAGACATATTACATGTATTTAGAATATTACAAAAAAATTACAGTTCTTCTGTGCCTCATGTCACAGCATAGAGTTAGTACTTTCTGAGTGATTTCATTTTCTGAGTGATATTTCTTCTTGAAAGATAAATCAGGGCCGCTGATTTCAGGGGAAATCAGAATCTAATTTTAAACCAATCCGCTGAATTAGTTAAAAATCTGCTTTTTTTAGAAATTTCATTAGAAAAATCAAAAAAATAAAATGCAATCCCCAGGTTTGGATAACTAATTATTTGGATCTTCAAAAAAAAAACTCCTCTCCTCTACATTTCCATGAATTTTCACCCCTCAGACATATTACATGTATTTAGAATATTACAAAAAAATTACAGTTCTTCTGTGCCTCATGTCACAGCATAGAGTTAGTACTTTCTGAGTGATTTCATTTTCTGAGTGATATTTCTTCTTGAAAGATAAATCAGGGCCGCTGATTTCGGGGGAAATCAGAATCTAATTTTAAACCAATCCGCTGAATTAGTTAAAAATCTGCTTTTTTTAGAAATTTCATTAGAAAAATCAAAAAAATAAAATGCAATCCCCAGGTTTGGATAACTAATTATTTGGATCTTCAAAAAAAGACTCCTCTCCTCTACATTTCCATGAATTTTCACCCCTCAGACATATTACATGTATTTAGAATATTACAAAAAAATTACAGTTCTTCTGTGCCTCATGTCACAGCATAGAGTTAGTACTTTCTGAGTGATTTCATTTTCTGAGTGATATTTCTTCTTGAAAGATAAATCAGGGCCGCTGATTTCGGGGGAAATCAGAATCTAATTTTAAACCAATCCGCTGAATTAGTTAAAAATCTGCTTTTTTTAGAAATTTCATTAGAAAAATCAAAAAAATAAAATGCAATCCCCAGGTTTGGATAACTAATTATTTGGATCTTCAAAAAAAAAACTCCTCTCCTCTACATTTCCATGAATTTTCACCCCTCAGACATATTACATGTATTTAGAATATTACAAAAAAATTACAGTTCTTCTGTGCCTCATGTCACAGCATAGAGTTAGTACTTTCTGAGTGATTTCATTTTCTGAGTGATATTTCTTCTTGAAAGATAAATCAGGGCCGCTGATTTCGGGGGAAATCAGAATCTAATTTTAAACCAATCCGCTGAATTAGTTAAAAATCTGCTTTTTTAGAAATTTCATTAGAAAAATCAAAAAAATAAAATGCAATCCCCAGGTTTGGATAACTAATTATTTGGATCTTCAAAAAAAGACTCCTCTCCTCTACATTTCCATGAATTTTCACCCCTCAGACATATTACATGTATTTAGAATATTACAAAAAAATTACAGTTCTTCTGTGCCTCATGTCACAGCATAGAGTTAGTACTTTCTGAGTGATTTCATTTTCTGAGTGATATTTCTTCTTGAAAGATAAATCAGGGCCGCTGATTTCGGGGGAAATCAGAATCTAATTTTAAACCAATCCGCTGAATTAGTTAAAAATCTGCTTTTTTTAGAAATTTCATTAGAAAAATCAAAAAAATAAAATGCAATCCCCAGGTTTGGATAACTAATTATTTGGATCTTCAAAAAAAAAACTCCTCTCCTCTACATTTCCATGAATTTTCACCCCTCAGACATATTACATGTATTTAGAATATTACAAAAAAATTACAGTTCTTCTGTGCCTCATGTCACAGCATAGAGTTAGTACACGGTACACCCCGAAGACGGTAATGATCAACAACAGAGAGCATTATACATGTCAGACATTTTTTTTTGTAATTGAGATATTTTGTTTGTGATTCTTTGCGTTTAGGCTTCGTCCGCGGGTGTTTGTTTATGGGGGACGACTAAAAGAGCACAAAAAGACATAACATAAATAATACAAAAATCAAATTCCTAGAATAAGCACACAAGTACAATAATTAACCAAATAATCACACAGTATACATAACAAACACAAAACCAATAAATGTGATACAATTATTGTTTTAAAAGGGAACACCATGGGTGTCCATTAATTCCTTTATTGTAAGCTTCAATACATCTGCCGATGGCAGCATTAGGGTCAATCATACCATATCTCCTATTGGCCCAAGAACTACCTGCCCAGAGGAAGGGAGGCCAAGAAGATAATTAGCATACTGGTAATAAATTCGTCGGATTTGCTTTGATTCCGTTGCCGAAAAGGTACGCCAAAAACGTGCAAGGTATAAAAATTTAGGAGCGCATACGAGTTATATAATTTAGCTAGTAGCTGGTGATTGAAACGAAGTTTATTAGAAACTATGCTACCGTAGGCACTGGACGTCCGGCGCTTGAAATGGCAAATGAGAAGCTTTTGAGTTGCTTTAAGGGAGTTACCGATTGGGAGGCCAAGATATTTCATTTCCAATTTAGGGAGCAACCGATACTTCATTAAGATCACCATTAAATCCTTCGGAAACTGAGCCCCAGTTGAATAGAGCCACTTCTGATTTTTCAGTGTTAAACTTAAGATTTATTTTTGAATACTTTCGACTCAGAATGGAAATTTTTTCCTCGTTTGAACATCGTCCGCATAGGCAATAAGAGATACATCGGAAAGGCGTCATAACATCGAACCGTCAGGAGCAGCACAAAATCCGTCATAACATCGACAAAAAAAATCCGTCAGAACCTCGAACCGTCATAATATCGAAAATTTTAAAACTTCAGTTTTTTGGGGTTTAGGGGGGAAAAGATACCTAGGTTAGGTATTTAATATATGCTATGCTTTACCCCCACCCCACCCCTTGATGGGCAAATATAATGCCGAAATTTGTTTCTAAACTATTATATACTTATTGCTATTATATAAACTTCTAAAAAATTTTAGATGTTATGACGGTTCGATGCTATGACGTTTTGTGCTTGTGACGGTTCGCCGAAATGGTAGCACCCCGATACATTTATCCCTTCTAAAACACAGGAAAAAAACCGCTTGGGACTGTGCGTCCAGAATACAATTGTTAAATGCGATTGGAGATATAAGGGCGCCTTGTCTTACTCCGTGACGAACAGGTATGATTATCTTTGTAATCATTCCGTCAGGCAGATTAACAATGACAGTTAAATGATTATAAATATCATACAAAGCACGAATAATACAGGTACTGACCCCGCGTTTATACAACTCAGTGAGGATATGCGCGTGAATTATCGAATCAAAATCAAGACTGACGTCATGGTGCCCTAGAACAAGTGCTTCTCCTGATTTATCAACATCAATCAAAACTGACGACAGTGTCATCAGTGCATGAGCGCACCCTATTCCTTTCAGGAACCCAAATTGGTGTTGGGGAATATAACATTTATCAATCAATCCAGGCATTATCAACTTCTCGAAATTTTACAAAAAGTTATGCTACCGTTATTTGGCCGGTATGATGAGCATTCATTTAAGGGTCTATTCTTTTTAGGGACAGGAGTAAGAGGGTGGGTTGAAAACGAGGAAGGAACTATTCCTTTTGTAACACCATTTGAAGAAGTAGGGCAAGGTGGGAAAAAAGAGAAGGGGTTCCATATAGGAGGTGTTTGGCGCAAACGTGATCTGTACCTCTTGAGAGAGGTTTCTTGATTTTACGAATTATATTATAAACATCCGAAACTGCTACAGTAAACATTGGTTTGACCCCTATCGAAAGTATCTTTTCGAGTGTGACTTCGGAGGGATTTTCTATTAGTGGGTCTGGTTCTGAAAACTATATATATATATATATATATATATATATATATATATATATATATATATATATATATATATATATATATATTATATATATATATATATATATATATATATATATATATATATATATATATATATATATATATATATATATATATATATATATATATATATATATATATATATATATATATATATATATATATAATATTTAGGAGTGAATGAGACCCGAAGCCCCTACTTCGCTTAAGCTCCGCCTTTATGCCACAGATCAGAAAAAAAACAGAGGTTATAGATATTGGGCGACATTACTATTGTCATGAAATATAAAATACAATAAAACTATTTTCTCAGAAAACTTGATTGTTCCTTTAGATTTTAGTAATTAGTGATTCTTTAGATATTACTGATCTAGTTTTACTATGTCCTTCGGACAGCTTGGTACATCTGAATCGAGCTTGGACAAAATGGCTTAGGTATTTTCACACTTATTTTTCACCCGAAAGACGGTGTGACCGGTCAGAATCCTTTTCACGTATATTATACTATCAAGTTCCAAAGCAGTAAAAAACTCACCCAACATTTCGTCCAAGGGTTTGCGTTGCTAAAGGCCTTGTTTGCCTAGGTTCAGAGCTAGTCTTAGTCCTAAAGCTTGATCGTGCAGCACCAGCCAGAAACGGGGCCCGTGTTGGTGTTGCTTCACGCTTGGGTTCCTTACGTTGTGTCGGCAAAGACCTCACTGAATAACGAGAACCTTAAACAAAGATGAATGTGTGCATTAAAGGATCCCAATGAATTGAAGAATAATTCTAGGGTGGTATTCAAAATTGGTGCAAGTACACCAATTTTCGAAAACTGAATAAACGTTCCATATAGGTTACTTTCTGACAGAATTATGTCACAGCCACATTATAGTCACACTAGTAGTCAAAATCAAAAATAAGCACGATCACAGTGCCAATCATGGACGACATGTGCATTTTGTTGGGTTCAAGGAAGTTCAACTGACGAGCGGAATTTGTATCATTGACCGATCAGATTGAACATTCAATGTAGTTTCTTTTTTTCTTTTTACATTAGAAAATATGGAAGTTTCACAAAAAAAAATATTCCTATCTGTATGTTGAATCTAACACAAAGACATAATATTAGCAGAAAATATTCGGTAACAAATTAGTGATAATATAGGTTTTTCCAACGAAGCTGTCACACTTTCAATTTTCCACATCTATGGCAAGTGTGCGATATTAAAACCAGTGAGAACGCACATCGTTGATATACCTTGTTGTTTATATCGACATGTGTGACTCTAATGGGGTTCGGGGGTTAGACTTTTTGTTTAGGCTATTTATGCGTGTTTGCACCATCAGGCCTAAGTTATTGCTGTCTGCTACTATTTGTAACACAACATAAATTTTATATGTTTGTATTTATACAGTATATTAAATATTATATGTTTATATTATACTGTATAATATTTATGCTGTGATAATCTCGAAAGAAATGAAAATACATTCTGTTCTTTTTTCCAGAAGGTGGTTTGAATTAACTTTTTCCAAGTGAATTTTAATTATTTCATTGTTAGCACACTAACAATCGAACTAACGAAGACACTCTAGAGGTCTTCCCCTTGCCGACATGCGGGTCTCGTTCGACCTCATAATGCAAAATCATTATATCAAATTCGCTTTAACAAAATATGGGTCTATTCAGTGGGCTATATACGTCTTCGTAAGGAAGTTATTTAAATTTGAATTAGAAGAAGTGAGCGCTGGTTTCCTTCTCAAATCCTCTGGTAGAGGATTTCGCACCGGGTGAATGTGACATCAATCGTCAAATCAGACTGAGCAGTCGGCGTAAAAGCCACAATCAAAACTTAATTGTCTCCTGATCTCCCTTGTCTCCCATCTCTTTCCTGATCTGCAAGCACGTTTTTGCCTGCAAAAACAGTTTCGAAAAATGTGATGGCATTAAAGAATTGCAAAATCTGTACACAAAAATCGACCAAGACAGCGCATAAAGGTTGTCATTTGACAAAGATGAACCGACTTTTAGTATCAGATGTGACATATGACGCTTTCCTGTTCTGTTTATCCACAGCAGATCTTTTTTTTTTTTTTTCTAATCTGACATCCAAACCAATGAACAGTAACATGTGTACCACAAGCGAGAAATACAAAAGTAAAAGAATTTTCACGGATAAAGACTCCGTGCCTTCTTGGCTTTTTCAACTTTCCAAAGTTTCATAAAATTTTCAGACCAATCAATACTGCATGATGTGTAAGTGATAAATTTTCGTCAACATAGACACCTACGTTGCATATTGGAAGGAACACAAATTGAGATTACTTCTTGAACTTCAGTGAAACAAAGATTTCGCCAATTCATAATATGATAAATAGATAAAAGCGTAAAACTTCCTAAATGTCAAGCAAATAATAGACATTTATTCTTCCTGTTCAAGAGAGAGGAGCCTCATGAGGTAAGTGGATTGCTGCTCACGATTTGTAAGTAGTGATGTCATACGATTTTGTAAATATTTTGAAGCAGCAAAAATTCTGCCTTAGACTATCTGTATCAATAAATAAATAGGTAGATGACGTCAAGAAAGAAAGTTCATTCCAAAAGATTCACTGTCTTGAAGTTCCTTTTTTTTGCTGTAACTCTTCATTGGAAACAGAAAATATTGTACCGACTTTTGATACTCAAAAACTCTCTTGCTACTTTATTTTGAAACAAATTGATACCTTAAAAACTATTTTGCGAGTCTCAGCGTCGGCTGGCCGTCTCAAAGATAAAAGATCCATTATCGAATTTTCCCAGCACCACAGGGAACTCCCTAAGCAATTTTGGTAAAAACTATAGGGGATCATAAATGTGTTAACAGTTCGAAAAGCAAACAAGAGGCTAGTTTAATATAAAGAAAACATGGTACTTGTGCATTATAACTAAACCAGCGCTATACACGAAAGAAGTCAAGTTTGGTTAATACTAATGAAATAAAATAAAATGGGATGAATATATAATAGTTTAGAAACAAATTGGGGCTACATATTTGCACATTAGGGGGTAAGCATAGCATATATTAAATACTTAACCTAACCTAGGTACCTTCCCCCCCCTAAACCCCAAAAAACAATCGTTTAAATATTGTAAACTCAATGAGAAACCACGCTTTGGCATAAGTTTATCTAGCAAATACCCGTTTGTCTGGTTTCGTGTCTTGTTTCCTTATGCAGTCTATAGCGCTGGTTTAGTTATAATGCATAAGTACCAAAAACATAAAATATCTTGCCAATTGTTAACCAAACCGCTGTCTATTCAATGTACATACAGCATAAATGCTACGTTCCATGTGTCGGCAAGTTTTTCAATTAAGGCGGATAAAATAAATCAAGACATATTAATGCATAAGATGTAGTTATACCTTAGAAAATGTGGTTATAAATCAGTGAGAACCCTTTCAAGAACATAGGAAACAAAGTGCAAGAACTTTTAATGTGAGTTAAATAATTTACTATTCCCTTTCTTCGGGTGACCGAAACTTTGAGACGGACATTTCATTCCAAACGAACGAATGTATGCAATCAAATTTGTATGCAGCAATTTGCATGTAGTAGTATTACTCAAGCAGCTGCCTTGTTATTGAAGCAGGTCAATTGAATGATAAATAAATTATTGCTACCCTTGGCATTACGCGTTGTTTTTCTTTTCTTTTTTTTCTTTCATTAATATTGCTCAATGAAGTTCACTCGGAACTTTGACATTTATTATTCAGCGTATTGTTAATTCGAGCTGGTTGGGGTATTTTCTATTTATTATATTGGATTCAGGAACACATTTTCTAACCTATGTTTTGTCCTTCTTTCTTTTTAGTTAAGAAAGCTCTGTTTTCTCAATCCAATGATGTAAGGGTAAGCTTCGTGGCGGTAATAGTTTTTTTGCTGAATTATTTTTTTTATAATGTTTGTTGCTCACACTTTGGTATTGTTTTTATATATCTAAAAAATGTCCATAACTAAGACCAGGATATGCACCCAGTATTTTATCTTGAAGGCGCTAAATATTTAGGACGGAGACACGACATTGAAAATAGCATTAAAGCCAATTTATTGAATTTATTATTAGTAATGGTTTCGCAAAAAAACGGACTATTTATTATTTTCAAGGAAAAGGATAGTTGTATTTTGTAATTCAAATTTCGGTTGACTCCAAATAGCCTATACGTTAAACTTTCGATACTTAAATATTATATCAAACACACTCAAGAAGCGAAGTTAGGTTAATCATGATGAAATATACTAGAATATGATGAAAATATAATGATTTATGTTTATACAATCATATAATTTGGGCTATATATTTGCTCATTGAGGGGAGGGGGGTAAAGTAACCTAACCTTACCAAAACCTCTCATTCTAATGTGCAAATATATAGCCCAAATTATACAAGTCCTATGCATTTTGTCACCTGTCATTTGTCCTTGTGTAAACCGGTTTCCTGAGATCTTACATTCAGCAAACTTCTCGACTGTGTTTGGCATAATACATATGTACCAAACTTTCAAGCTCTATAAGAAGTTAACTGGTTTGTAGCTTCTTCAAAATCCATCCCATCAGTTGCTCCGTACTCCATGGACGCTAAAGCAAGCTTTGACAATTTGAGCTCATTCATAGTTGATCAAAGCTAGTTTTCGTTTTTATGATCATCCTCTTTGAGAAACTTCTCTCGCAGTTGGCCAACCTTTTCCCGATGGTCAAAAATAATCACAGCATTATGGAAATATTGGGAATACAATCACTCAAACTGTTCAAATCGATAAACTACAAAGGCCCAAGTAGTCCTATTTCGAAGACTTTGGCATGATCTTGAGAAGCAGTGAAATATTAATGAACTCCTGCAGCCACCTCCTCTCGGCTTGAAGTTCTTCGTTGCTGATATCCTCGCAACCATTATCCAGTTCCGAAGCAGAATCTGGATCTAGGAGGTTGGAATGTTCTAGGAAAGATGATTTGCTGGCCGTCACCCGAAGCTATTTAAACTTGGAAGTTATTCCCGGCAGTATTCTGCTAAGGGATTAGAAAATTTTTCTTCTGAGTTACTGTTCTTATGTCAATTTGGCACTTACTGACTCGTCACCAAATTGCTGTTTGCACCTGTCCTCTAGCATAGTTCAGTGTCTATACCAAACTGTTCACACATATTTTGGGCAAACCTAAGTCCCTGACAGTGACTATTTTCTCAGTATTTCTTGAAGTGTGCTTCTAAAACACCTATTTTAATGGCGCATTGGTGACGATCCAACATCGTATATCTTTCGAAGGATTTCACCAAAAAAAAACAAGATAGCAAAAAAACGGGAATGAATTCATCGCTTTTCGCCATAAACTCGCATCCAACCGTGGACTTGTTCTTTCAGAAGGATGTGTGAGCTGTTACAAAACATTCAGAATTGTAGGGTAGAGATTCCTCATCATTTCGACAGCTGAATATCTGGCAGTCCATCAAGTTTCGACCAACCACTTCACGACTTGAGCAGTTGAAGCAGTATACGGACTGGCTCGATACAAAAACGAGCAAACTCCAAAAAGTGTAATGCCGCAGCATCCCTGCATAATCTCTCAGTGCAAAAGCGAGCTTTTTTTTTATTTTCTAGAGGACAGGTCAACGTTAACCTTAAAAAGGTTAACATCAAAGACGCCATATGTATTCAGGTTAGCAAAATAACATACATTCAATATTTTGAGAGCTGCTAGGGGGATCTACTTGGAATCTTAAGAGTATTGGGGGTAGGGTAAGGGGACTTTACATTTTGTTTTTGGAGGGAATGGATGGGGACGAAAACGTGCATCTCCGGTCCATTTGGAAGCTTTTACACTATTACCCCCAGTGTGACTTAGAATATTTTCACGGTGAAGACGTGACTCTTTGCCGACTCCTCCCAGGTTGTCAAAATGGCATTTGTTCAATTGCAGGAGTGGCGTGGGAGTCGAATTAAAACTTTCAGAGTTACAGGGAGAAGAAGGGAACTTCAAGTTTTGTGTTCAAAAGGAGGAATGAAGGGACCAATGTGTCCTTTCAAAATAATAAAATTAAATGTTTTTTTCCTCTAATATTGATTAGTATCGTAATTTTCTTCCTTTTTACTGTTGATGTTTTGTCAAATGAAAACTTCCACAAGCTTGAATTGATAATTCATGTCAATTTCGTTTTTCTTTGGTTTCATCTATTCATCTTTAGTGGTATCTGTTATCTTTAGGATTGATTTTATCATTCGTTGTAATTCCTGTCCGTTTTAAGTTTCATTTGTCCATTGAGTCTAAGTTCTGCTCGTTTTTAGGTTTTAGTACGGCTCTTTAATTTCCTGTGAAAGCCTTCTTGTCGGAAATATTTTGGGTAAGGTTTATATTAACAGACTATTCAGGTAGCTAAGAGATAAACTTACCTCTATAGTCATAATTGTACCCTGAATCCAAATTTAACATGCATTTGTGTCGGAAATGAACTTTACACCCATCCCTATACATACCAATTCAGGGTATATATTTGCACATTAGGAGGGGGGGGTAAAAATCCTTTCTGACACAAATGAATGTTAAATTTGGATTCTGGGTGCAATTCTGACTATAGAAGTAAGTCTGAACTTCCCCCCCCCAATGTACAAATATATACCCTGAATTGATGGACGAATAAAATTTGTGTATACCTCTGACAGTAATATATTTGATTTTAACTCATAAAAATCCACATTTTCTCTCAAACTTCAGCTTCGTCGATAGCTATCAAAGTATAATCACATACAAAGTACTGACAAAACTCTCCAAAAGTGACCCCGCGTACCTCCAGCGCCTCTAGAGGGGAAATGTTGTAGTACTTAATCGCTCGGAGCCAATAAATTATGCTATATTGCTAAGTGTGATTCAGACGACGACCGGGTGACCGGGAAATTATCGAATATTAGCAGGTTGAAATTAAACAGTAAATCCTGCGATATGGATATGAAGAAGAAGTATTGTGCTTAGAAAACTGATTATTATTAAGTGCTGCCGGCTAAGAACCCGAATGAGCGTTCGATGCTTTTTCGAAGGGTGCGATATTAATCGAGAAAATGAAAAAGAAAAAGGAGTCAAATTACTTGCTGTGCCAAATAACAGGTAGGACATTAAATGTTTTAAATGTTTTTTTTTTTAAACTTAAGAAAAGTTCTATTCTAGTACCATAATGAGATAGCTAAGAAATAAACATACCATGATCTACTTAGAATTCAATGTCGTGGGCTATTAAAATATAAATTTAGAAAATTCCAGAATGGCGTGATTTCTTTCATCCCTTAGATTCAATAAAACAAACTTTTCGAGGAGACGGAGGGATTCGGGATAGGGCCTCGGGGCCTAGACCCGAGTGAGCCGAAAACTAGCAAATACTGACCTAGTCTAGGCTATAGGTTATAGGCTAATGAGAAATCCGGAAATGGGCCGTAGTTTTATACGTTTTATTGGGTTAATTCAAGGCTGTAGCCTAATCAGTGAGAAATAGTGAGCAAACAAAAAAGATTATGGGAAAGATTTTACAATGTACACTCATCATAAAGACGATAAATGACCGGAAAGTCACAGCTGTATTATAGCTCAATTTCAAATACTTTGGCTACTTATCCCCAAACTTATGGTCAATATATCGGAAGGTGCAGCTTTTAATGGGAAACTCCAATATTTCGAAGTTTCAAAGCACAAAAAAGTTATGCAGAAAAACCTAGCACGTTTTAAGCCTCTCGAAATCCAAGTTTCGTCTTAGACACTATATTTTTTGTTTATTGTTTCCATTTCCTCGTAAGAAAGAGCATTCATTTGGAATTCTTTTCCCGTATTCTGCTGGTTTATGCTTTTTCTTATTGATAGTCTCTAAAAAAAAGACAAAAATGTGAACTCTGTATCTTCTGAATTATTGTTTTTTTTTAACATCGATGATATTGGCTCTTGGTGGCCGAAATTGGATTCTCTTCAATGTAGTTTTAATTCTAATGTCCGATATGAGGCGGGGCATTACTTTTGGATAGGACTGAACTGGCACGAACAAACCAAATCTGACTACTTGTTATTTTTTTCTTTTTTAGAGACGGGAAGAATGGCTCAGAGCTGTGAGCCTATATTTTTTTGCTTTCCTTCCGAACAATATAGTGGGCCTGTATCAGCATATCCCGGCCTCCAATCAAGGAGCTTAGGGGACACACAAGAAGTAAATTTCGTACGGTTCTGAACCAAATTAAATAAAAGTAGATTCTGTCAAATACTGTCAAATATGGTACCAGAAGAAAAGAGCATGTTATTGACGAACTTGCATGTAATTATGACATTGTCTGTTTGCAAGAACACTTATTATCGTCGGCTAATACAAACCTGCTAAAAAGAAGTGCTAATCACGTCGTGTTCGTATCGGCGGCACGAACTACTTTCGGACGGCCGTCGGGTGGGCTTGCGTGTATACTGAACCGAAATAGTGTTGCTTGCTACACGCCTGTGCTTTTTCACAGTGATCCTAACATTTTGGCCGTGCGGATTAATGATTTAGTGATCGTAAATGTTTACTTGCCTTGTGACAGAAAATCGGTTCAGTCTCTTAACAGATTCGCTAAGACTTGCAGTGTATTACAGAAACTTTTGGAATCCGTCTCAAATCAAGGTTATCGTTTTTTGATCGCCGGAGACTTTAACGCTGACCTGCTGTCATCGAATATTCGCTCGGATTTGATATTTGATTCGCTGCCGCAGTTTAAGCTGGTTGAAAAAACTTGTATATATTCTTATCTTCATCATTCCGGTAGTCAAAGTAATATTGATCATGTTGTTTGGTCTCCGGGCCTACCCGTTTCTACTGTAACTGTTCATGAAGATCATTGCGATTTAGATCACCTACCGATTTCGTTTGTTTTTCAAATACCGATTTGTACTAATCGTAATGCTTTACAAGCAGGACGAAGATGGGTTTTCCGTCGAAATTGGAATAAGATAAATTTATCGCTGTATATTTCTACGCTAGCTATGCTACTTGCTACAATTCAAGTTCCTTTCCACCTTCTACAGCTTAGTTGTAAGTCTTCAAATGATAAAAATACTATAAATGATTATTATCTAAAATTAGTTTCTTGCCTTAAAACAGCTGAATTGACCGCTGTACCACAGGAGCGAGTCAGGCGAAACACGCGTAAACCGGAGTGGTCGTGGGATCCTGAATTGAAATCGATTAAAAATAAAGCAAAGTTTTGGTTGCGGAGTTGGGTTTCTTGTGGTCGTCCGTCTGAAGGGGTTATTCATCAAATAAAGCAAAAGACAAAATTAGAATATAAAAAATACCTGCGCTCGACTAAATCAAAAATATCGAATTTCCCGTTAAGTAAATCTGATTGGCAAAAGGTAATAAATTCTGAAAAACTTGATGATTCTTTTGCTACAAGCCCGATTAGTGCCGGTGGATGGCATAGTTATTACAGTAAAGTTTTTAGTTCAGTGAATTATCATGTCCATTCGGTTTTTTCGAAACTTCTCATTGCCGCACTTCCCGTATCGCTGAGCCAAACTCAGATTTTGTCTGTTGAGCTCTCTGTGGTTCAGCAGGCAGTAAAAAGGTTGAAATCAAAGTCCCTCGATTGTGATGGCATTTCTGCCAACCATTTAAATGTTGATTGCCCACTTCTTTTTCAACACCTGCAGTTGCTTTTTCAAATGTGCTTGTGTGCGTCTGCGGTACCGGATAGCTTCCTATGTGGGTCTGTAACATCAATTCTTAAAAGAGGGAAACCTCCTAGCGATTGCTCGTCGTATCGGCCAATAACTGTGTCATGTAATCTCAGTAAAGTTTTTGAATATGTTCTTCTTCCGTCCATATCGAGTGCACATTTTGGCGAAAATCAGCTTGGATTTTCGTCTGGGGTGGGGTGCCAGCAAGCCCATCGGGTTCTAATTAATCTTCTTATCGATGCGACTAAAAAGGGATATGAACTCCATCTTTGCGCCTTGGACCTTTCCAAGGCTTTTGACAGCGTCGTCCACTCACAAGCTCTGTTTTCCCTTTTTAGTCATGGCATTAATCTTTCTCTGGTTTCTCTCCTTCGTTATTGGTATGCAAATTCTTTTCTACGAATAAAAGCTGAAGGGGTTATTTCCGATTCTAAAATTCCGGTTCGGCGTGGTGTCAGACAAGGTGCTGTCCTTTCCCCTTCTATTTTTAAACTTTGAATTTCTTCTGTTTTATCTTCTATCCCAACCACTTGTATTTTTCAGGCGATTAATCTTTCTTACATAGCGTATGCTGATGATATACTTCTAATTAGTAGGACTAGAAAAGGTCTTTCTGTTTCTGTATCTACAGTTGCAACAAACCTTAGTAAGATTGGTCTATCACTGAATCTCTCTAAATGTGAATATCTTTCGTTTAATAGTAATTGTAACTCGCCTTTAGATTGCGCTTCTTTTTCTGTCCCATGTGTTTCTTCTTTTCGGTGGTTGGGTATAAATATTGCTAAAAATCTTAAATCTCTCCGAGAACAAGCCGTGGCGAATTGTAAGAAAAAGATCCAAGTATCTTACTCCAATATTGTTGCCAATCGGGGGAAATACAGTAGGAAGACCCTTGCTAAATTGTATTCTGTTTTTACTGATCATTCAATTTTGTTCCTTTCTGGTGTTTATCCCATTCTTGGGCGAAAAAATACCCGGTCATTACGTTCTTATTATTTTCGGTTCTCGCGTTTTCTACTGTATTTGCCTCCGTGGTACCGTAACCGTAACCTTGTCTCAGTGTTTGGGCTTCCAGATATAACTGAAAATCTAGTTGAGCTTGCTGACAAACTCCCCCAGACAGTGAAGGCTCTCCCAGCTCATCATGGGTTTGTACGCCTCCTTCATTGATTTAGTGAAGTGTATTTAGTGTGTTTTTTGATTTTGTGATTGTGTATTTTGTGATGTATTTAGTGATTTAGTGTATTTAGTCGATTTGTATGTATTTTTTCTTTTCTTTTACTTATACTCCGCTTTTGTTACCTTAGCGGGTTAAAAATAAATTATTATTATTATTATTATTATCAATACAATTTACGCGGCTAATTTCTTTAATCCAGTTGCCATGCAATGACAGGAAAAATAAATACTTTCGAAATAAATTATCATATTTTCAAGTTTTGACGTCAATATCATTGAGAAAAAGGGATAGATTACAGGAAGATGAATACAATTATAATAATCAAAGCAATTTTTCGTTCGATATACGAGTATTTACGCGTAGCACTCTCAAATCGTAAATTTAGGCGTTATAAATGGGTGTCGGTAAACATCACATAGGGTGAAACTATTTCAAAATAGAAGGCATTAATTTAAATATGCTCCGCAATAAAGCACCCTCATTTTTTCATTGTCCTAATTCTAATCACAAGCTTTATATCAGGATCCGTCTCTTTAATTCACAACACATCTGATCAAAGCATAATCACCTTCGGAACCGGTTCCGTAGGTGATTATCAAACTATGGAACAAGTATAATCCCCTACGGAACTTGAAAAATTTAGGCACCAGGTTCGCATCGTCTCCGGAGACGCGGACAAAGGGTCACTTTTTTTGTGTGGAGAGGATAGGTTTTGTCAGTACTTGTTGTATGTGTTTATACTTTGATAGCTATACTATAGCTATCTCTGCAATGACACGGTCTGCAATGAATGACATGTCATTGAATGACATGCAATGCGGTAATTGATACGAAGATAAAATGGGAAAAAACTCGGGTTGATGAATTCGTCACGATTACGACCTAAACATTCTTATTACTGATGACTAATGCATCCAAGTTTGGTACCCAACTTATGATAAAACACTTTTGGCATGGGTTAGGACTTGATCATCTAGGAGCGGTATCATTTGCTGAAAAAAATCCTTGACAAGGCAACTTCAAAATGTGCTATTAAACCTTTCAATAAATTAATACTTAACAGATAATTGGATGTCTTTATAGGACGATACGATATATATGGATGGCTATTGATATTTAGATGGAATTTGATTAAACTTACCAGTGTTCCGGTTAAAACTTGATGATAAGTTGGAAGGTGATCGATTTGTTATGGCCAGAACTGGTCTCTCCTAGAATTAAAATCGATTGTATTTTTTCTTCTTTTTTTTACTGAACATAATAACTCTGAACAGAGCAAACTGTTAGTAGAAATCGTTCAAATAAAAACAAAAATTCTGGTGTATTTTCTGCTGTTGAAAGATACTGGACCTGATTTTTTGTTGCTGAGATTTTCCAAAAACAAGATGCACTAAACCAGTCATGGTAGCCAAAAAACGTATCTAGAATCTTTTTCGGGGGGGGGGGGGGGGTTACAATTTTTTCTAAACGCATGAAAATTTTTTATTTATACATTTTTTTTACTTTTTTATGTGTCGGAAAAATATTTCGGGAGGGGGGGGTAAAACCCCCCAACTCCTCTTGGATAAGGCCTTGGTAGTAGTCTCCGATCAAGAAATTTAATAGCAGACTGTTTACGCTTCGTTCTCACAAAACATAAAATATGTGTCAGGAGCAACATTTTTGCAAATATCTTAACGATTTTTTCTCAGACACCTCAGGTTTCTGCAAACGATCAAAGTTGAATCAAGTTTTACTGCAAATAGCTTGCTAATTATAGAACGATTACGTTTTTTAAACATATGACAATCTAAATATGAAATTGAAAGTAACTATAGAGTTTAGTGAGAACCAAGCCTTTGATAAAGGAAGAACCCTGATATTCCCATCAAAAATTATCAATCGCAAAAATAGCTTGTTCTTCCACTATCGTCAGATTTATTTGTTAGGGCTTGTCTTTAAATGTAAAATTGACTTGACTAAAATGAAGCCATGTTCACCAGAAGGCCCAGTATGTGAACAGCTATGCTTGCCCAGTTTTGTGGTATCTGTCCTTGGTTTCGCAGCCCAAAAAGACACATCTCAAGCAAATTGTGAGTGCAATTTACCAGTATATATGGAATGAAAAATTTTCACCTAAATTGAAAACAGCAAATATGTTTATACATAGAAACCATGGAGGCCTTCAGGTCATACATGTGGAATGTAAGATGAAAGAACTATTCATTAGGAAAGTTCAAACAAATGATAAGGAAAAAAGAATCACCAACAAGAGCATGGTATGAAACATGGAAAATAAAAGAAAAGGAATATCCACCAAAATATAATCAAGCATTCGAGGAAATTTATGAAATAGAAAAATTAGGAATGTCACTTGAGACAAGTGGGAAAATTGACAAAGAAAAACTTAAAAAATATTATGAAAAAAAGAAACAGCTTCCTCCATTTAAGATCATTGAAAATGGTAGTTATAGTGAAGAAGAGGTGGACAAAAGTTTATACTATTAGAAAGTTGCCTGTTGCCGCCAAAAGTTAAAGAACACATGTTTTTCTTTATGCATAATTTGTTACTCACAGACGAGTCGAAAGTAAAGATGAATATGAGTGGTAGTAATGGACTAAGTGGTAGTAATATAAAAGTGGTAGTAATTAGCCCCCCCCCCCCCACCTGTCTCTCAAGAGTTTCCATTCCAAGTTTAACAAAGTTTTCATTTATTAATAAAAAGTGCCAACTGCACCCAATGCTTTATTTCAAATTTACAAAATTTCAAATTTTACAAAATGATTATAACCCTAAGATTATTTATTTGTAATTATGCGCTCCTAAATTCTGCACCTAGGGCAAGCGACTCTGTATCCCCCCCCCAAAAAAAAAAAAAAAACCGCCTCTGCTTTTATTTCCTATCAGGCTAATTATAACCATGGTAACATAAATGATATTTAAATTCCTTTTACTCAATCCGTAGTCAGATTTGAATCCTTTAACGGCGTATCATTTGCATTGAACTTGACGCCTGAATCAGCTCAATGGTTTAACTTCATTGGCCTCCTTAATGAAAGTGTAGAAAATTTGGTAACTCTTTAGATTTTTGTTTTTTTTGCAGGTTACTTTTTTCTTCCTTTTATTCGTTTTATTTTGTTCTACGATGAATTGGAGACTGTTTAGTTTCTGGTGATTTATCCTAGAGTCCATTTTATCTAAGTTACTGTTTAAATGACACGTGTATCCTCCCCCTCCTTCATGGGCCATGGGGTCTTTGTGTGGATTATTGCCATGCAATAGTTTTTCTGGTCAATTACCTATGATTAAAACTAATCTTATCTGAATAATTAGAACGATTCCTGTACCTTCTTCTCTTACACAGGGCCCGAACAAATACTTGAAATGCTGCGATATCATTTTTATTTGATATCAAAATAGATCAGAAGAAAGTCTACAACATCCTTTTAAAACCGTTCCTGAGGAGACTATCAGACACGAAACGGCATGGAATTTCTTTTTCCTTTTGTATATATTCGTCCAATAAACTATATTCGACTAAAGAAGTATGCAGAAATTGGTTTTGGCAGGCCCAAAGACAAAAAAACATAAAACAGCTAATTTATAGAGAAACACAGGAATTAGGAGGTAAATTATATCTGCAGATTTTCTAGCTCGAAGCCTTCCCCCATCCGACACATGCTCATTTTGTCATTTTGTCAACTTCTTATATAACGAATGCGTAAATTTCTTATAAAAAATATCTACTTTTGTCTATCCCAGTCCAAAACTATACGCTACGTACACAATGGAGAAATTTAAAACTTAAGACCTTTCCCCGGGGGCTACAGGGGGTCATGTTATCTCCAAAGGCAAAGTTATTCGACCTTTCAACTACGCTGAATAAAATGGCTATCTCAAATTTTGATCGGACGATTTCCGGGGAAAGGTTTGCGTGGGAGAGGGGCTAGTTGCCCGCCAATCTTTTTGATCACTTAAGAAGGGTACTAGAACTTTAAATTTCCGTTCGAATAAGTCCTCTCTCGGTATTCTAGGACTATTGGTTCCATACGATCACCCCTGAAAAAAGAAAAAAAAATACGCATCTGTGATCTTTCTTCTCGCAAAAAATAACAAATTCCACATCTTTGCAGATAAGAGCTTGAAACCTCTACACTATTGTTGTCTGATATGCTGAATCTAATAGTGCGGTTTGCATTCAGATTTTTCAAATTTTTGGGGGGTGTCCCCCCTTTTTTTGAAAATCAGGCTAATTTTTTCAGGCTCGTAGCCTTTGATAGGTAACACCAAACTCAATGAATCTTATATGTTTGGAATCAGCAAGTCAATTAATAAGTCGATTCTATTGATATATCTTGATACCAAAATTCCGGTTTTTAGAGTTTTGGCTACTACTGAACGGCGTCGCTCCTTACTTACAGTTCGTTATCACGAACTGTTTGAAAATACTTGCTAATTTTAAATATATGATACAGATGGACAAATTAATTTTTTTTAGAAAGTCGAGAGGGAAGGAATAGTCTTGAATTAAAGTAACATAGAATAAAATAAAACACTTAAATAAGAATTAACCAATGAATAAAGACCATTCCATTTGAATCAACTTTTACCACTTCCAGCAAAACAGGCTGAATTTCATTGTCTAGTTATATTCCTGATTTAAGGAGGGTGGATCTGGATGGGATTGACTTGATTGATGGTTGAGTAGAATAGGGCAAGGTTAAACGAGGGTTGGGGTCTGGGGGTTTAGTTACCCCGGGGGGGAATTACATGGGGTTGAGCTAAATGACGGTTGAATTGCACAGAAGGTTGAGTTGCATGAGGGTTGAGTTGCATGGGACGTGAGTTGAATAAGGTTGAGTTGAAGGGTGGTTGAGTTAACCGGGTGTTAAGTTAAACGAGGATTGGGCTGCATGGGGGATGACTTAAACAGGGGTTGAGTTGGACGAGTGTTGATTTAAATTGGTTGAATTGAACGGAGTTAAATTAAACGAAGGTTAAATTACACTGAAATTGGGTTACAACCATTTGTTATCTGCTTGCTTAAACAATATCATTTCTCCACCATGGAATTTAATTTTTATTTGTTTACCTAAAGCTATCAAAAAACAAAAGAAGTTTGAGCTGATCTTATACTTATTTGATGGAAAGCAATTCACCAAAAACTCAAAAATAAGGCAATGACACTGAATTATAAACCCGGCTATCGAGCAAAAATGTTAGCTTATCACCGTTTTAACAGAAGGGGCGAAAAAAAAAAAAAAAAATCAGCAGCTATTCTACATAAAAAAAATGGCTGATTCTATGTTCCAGATTTCTTATATTTGTATTCTACTTGGAGAGTTTCTATATCGTTAATATGTGTACGCGCGATGTCATGTTTTTACCTGAGACAACTGGGAATTTTCAGTTCTTATACTGCTAGCTTCGGAAGTAGCCACGCTTGCTCTACTAAAAGTAGTTGCACCCGTTGAGACTGCTGCAGAGAGTTTCGAATTAAGGGATGACTGACTACCACCATAACTTTTCGTGTCTTGGCCAGACAGTGAAGAATGCAAAGATCCCGTACTGTAAGAAAAATGATTAAGTGGTTAGATTTTCACCGACTAATATTATTAGGCTGTTATCTTCAATGCCCAGTGTATACTCAAATTATGCAAGACATTACATGCACACCGCCGACTCCTCCCTCGTCCCCGCTGGAACTCCAGCATTTACTTGACAAATGATAATTGACCTTAAAGAAATTAAGTTAATTGACTTAAGTTAATCAAGCACAACACAGTAAGGCTGCCAAAATAAAGAGCCAGGAGCCTTCCGCGTATTATTCTTTTTTTCCCCTGCTACTTAGTGTGAAAGTAGTGGTTGTAAAAAGTAAAACTTGGAAGGGGGCTCATTTGATTGCAAATTTGAAGTTCTGTGACCCTATTTAAGGTGAGTAGAGGGCAAACTAGCCCCAAGCATTTCTTTACTAACGGCATACGCCGTAACCCCCATGGCATCTGATTAAAATATTGAGACAGCAATAATGTTCTAAAAAGTCGAAAGGTCCGGTGAATATGCCTCTAGGGAATACTCTGGAGCAAGGCCCATAAATTATGTTATTGCCAATTGTTTTCAGGTAGGTTTTATATTGGAAAAGAAGGGGCATGTCTTATCTCGGGGTTTTTTGACTCAAAACTTTCAGGGATCGCCCTCAGGGTGAAAAATATGACACATTTTGCTGTGGGAAGGATTGAGAGGGTTAGAGGGCCCAAATATGGGTCAAAATACTTGTCTATTCCTGGTCAGTTTGAAACGTACAAACCTTTGTTCTTAGGCCAAGACGAACCTCATCTAAAATGAAGTTTATTTCGGTGTAACCCCCCCCCCCTAGCCAAAAAATTATTTTTTGCTGATAGGCTCAAACTTATCTTTTATTAAGTTTGACATTTATAGCTTAGTTTTTGTTCAAAATTTGGTTCGTTTTAAATTCACTTGTTTTATATGCCTGGAAAATCCATTAGCTAAATGCCTATTCCAATTGAATCAATCTATTTAGTTTTCAGTAGAGCACCATTGACACTGCAACTTTCATTCACAGAATTTGTATTTGCTTTAACGCTGACACCTTTGTTTCTGTGCTTTATACCTTTTAAACTCGCTATTGCCTTATCGTCAAAAAACTTTAGAAAACTTAGACAACCTTTTTTGATTCACTGTTGTAAAAAAAAAGAAAAAAGAAGTGGGCATGCTATGCCAAACTTTTTTGAAATCCCAGTAATACAAAGATCGACAATTTACCCAGCTGAGTGCTAGATTTGAGGCTGTATACCCCCACCCCGATTTAGATAAAGATACGTTACTCGACTTTCGAATCAGTGTTGCATCAGTGGGATGTGGAAATGAGATGTGGAAAATATGTTTCCTAATGAATCAAAACCCTTGAATTATTCACGCTTTGCCTGCTTCTACCACCCTTACTCAAGACCAGTGGCGGATCCAGGGGGCGAGGGGGTGCGCGCCTCCTAACAGAGTCTAAAGTTGTATAATTTACTTAATTAACGCAAATTTGCGTTAATTAAACTTGCTCCTAACGCAAGTTTATCCGATCAACCTATTTTGCGCCCCCCCCCCCCAAAAAAAAATCCTGGATCCACCCCTGCTCAAGACAGGACTGCCTCCATCAGGATTATTCCGATCGGGACTATTCCTATCTCCACTACTCCCGCCACAACTGCCTTTACCACGACTACTACCCCCATTACGGTTAATTCTATCAAGTTTCTACTGCTAATTAATGTTAGTAGTTAGTATCATTAATAAAACAACAAAACTTATTAATTTACAACACTTTTATTAATGTTTGTATATAAAGGATACCAGCAAACAAATAAACGTAAATCAAATTAAAAAGCCTACTTTCCCCGCGAAAGCATGTCAATATTGACTATGAAAAGCACATTTAATTGCTTGTTGCCAATACATTAATACTGAAAACAAAATCCCTGGAAATTAGAGTAGTATTAATGTTAATTCTGGAAATAGTACACATAATTAGAGTGGTATTAATATTAATAATACAAACAAATATTATTAATTAGCAGTATAAACGCGCTAGAATTAACCGTGATAAGGGTTGTAGTAGAGATAGTCATGGTAGGAGTATTTGAGATAGGAATAGTTTCGATCAGAATAACCTTGGTGATAGCAGTAATGGTAGGAGTAGTCTTGGCTTGATTAGGAGTGGTAGAAGCAGTAATTGACAGGTTTTGCTACCTTAGGAGACACATTTTCCGGATCTCGACCCTTCTGATTAAAATGGCTCCCTTTAAATTTAGATACAAAGGACACGCTTAACATATCTTCTAAACATATGATTGGATATTCTTAGAGAGGTAGTTTGGCCCGTTCTACGTGAAATAGGAGCTGACCAGAAATTTATGCGACCGCCACTATATAACCTTTTTTTCAACAGTTGAAACGAAGCCTGTGGCAAGATTTTTCTAACTGTTTCAAAGGCAAGCTGTTTAAAGCTACTGATCATTCAAAATGGTTTCAAAAAGGTTTCTAAATCTTAGCCCAAAATAGGTTTCTAATTATTACGAAAGTTCGCAACCTAAAAATGTGTTTTCTAAGAGCTTACGAAATATTAAGTCTTCTCTAAGTGTTCCAATGTTTCTGTGTATGCTCCTGTTACGTTGAGGCACCAATTCACGAAAATGTAGGTTGCAAGGCTTTTTTCATGAAAAAAAAATAAAGATATAAAAAAAAGATTTTTTTTAAATCTAGGGAGGGGTATCTTTTTCGAATTTTTCAATGAAAATACCAAAAACAGTATTTGGCACTTACTTATTATCCCGACCACACTCGAGAAGTGAAGTTACGTTAATCATAATGAAATATACAAAAATGTGATGAAAATATAATACTTTAGTAGCACAATTATGGAAACTACAACAGAGAATTATGAAAAACAGGCCACCCAGAATGCATTAAAGTAAATACCTAACCTAACCAACTCTATATATTAAATATTTGATTAAAATATACCTGCATAGCAGTTTATCTCACTCAGGCTAAGCTTATTATCTCCGAGTGCATACAGAGAAACCAATTTTAAACAGATCAAGAACAACAGTGTGGTCGCGATAATACGTAAGTACCAGATGTTTTTTCAACATCTAGGGGGGCAGCCACCCCTCTCCCAAATTCTCGCCCATTTTATGCTTGATGACAATATGCTGCCGTATTATATTATATCGACATTTATAAGGCTTAAATTCATGAAGGTAAGGAAAAAGATACATCCTTGGCATTGAGACAATATCCTAAAAACCTCTAAAAATGTCTAACTAATCCCCAAACCTAAGATATATGGCAACCTTACGATTTATGATTCGTGGAAGAAACCTCAATAGACTATAAAACAAATTCGCACACTTCCTCATTTAATTTGTTTCCGAAGATGTTCGAGTAACTTCTAAGACTTTGGAAGAAAAATATTGACCTCATCCTCTAGTGCTTCCAAGTGAGGCTCTGCAGCTGCCCTTATTTTTCTAGCTCAACTGTCGCCACTATATTGCCTGCAGCGAAAATGATGATGATGATGGTTGAATGTGCGTCATCTCCTGTTTGGTAGCAAAAGGAATAACTGTGTTGATAATCTTACAAGCCTTTTCTCTTTTTGAATCCAATTTGGTTACGCTGCACCTCATGTGGCGTTGGTCGTTTATATTAATTCTAAGAGGCAGTTTAAAGCATCAGACGTTTCTCATCAGTTTCCCAGTTTCTTTGAGTGCTTCTTTTGAATAACTATTTTTATGAATCGAATAGTCGGTGTCTGTAGACAATGAAGTATGAAAACTTGTCTTGAGTCGATTTTCAACATTCCACTATCTCATACTTGGCATGTAAACAAAACAAATTTGTATTCCGAACATCAGTTGTTTTAACAAGGACTCCAATTAGACGGTATTGAATATTCTTATCTTAGATGGCGGCACGTCCATTGACCAGTAGGCTATTAGACACTGTGTTTTGCACAGTTGTCCATTAAATTTCGATAATCAGGTAAATCCAGTCGTACTGAAAAAAGTTTTAGAATGAAAAGGAATAATATTAACGCCTATTTCTGACGAAATAGCCCAAATAGAAAAAAGATATACGGTGGTACCATTTTTGCCTGGTGTTCGCGATAAGCTAAACCAAACGCTTAAGAAATACAATATTTTATTTGTTCCCGGAAGACATCAGTCAGCAAGGCTCTAGAAATATCAAGAAATATAGTGAATACCGAGAAACTGGAAATTTTGAGTCCAAACTTTCTAATCAAATCTGATTGAACCCCCTACCATGTCTGAAATGTAGTTCTGCTCGTCTGCTTTTGTCTGCAAGGCCGTATCCAGGGGAGGGGGGGGGGCACGGGGTTTAACAATTAAACGGGGTTAAAAAAAAATTACGGGAGCCTAAAATTCTTCGAAAATGGCGTCGAATCGACATAAAAATTGCACCATAGGTATCATCAAGGCTGAAAATTTTGAACAGGAGAATTACAGTCGCTCAATTTGAACAACAAGGAGGATCCCTTTTCTGCATGAGAATCACTGATACTTCTTTTAATTCTGCTTGTTCTTTTTTTTCCCAGGAACAATCGTATCGAACCAGTAATTATAGAATGTTGAGAGAGGGCTCATTTGAACGAAAACCTTAATATTTAGTGTCCTTCTCAGGCAATAAAAGAGATCGTGCCATTCGGTGTTTTCTACCATTTCGTGCCTAAAACACCAACTTTTGCCAAAACAAAGGTTTAAAATGGAAACATTTAGGGTAGCCAATTTAGTTCTCGTGCTCAAAACCCTGAACAAGAGTTTTTGACCCCCCCCCCCTCTCTTGAAAAACCGCAGCAAAGGGGCGTCATTCTGTGCCACAAAACACCGTTTTTGCCCAAAGAGGGTCAAAATGCCAGAAAATGCAAGTTCTAAGATGGCCAATCGTCTTGCCTTGATATAAAACCTTATAAACGTGGTATTGAGATCTTGAATTTTAATTTCTCCTATCTTGAATTTTAAATAAAAAAATAAGTTTTTTTAACTGAAAGTAAAGAGCAACATTAAAACTTAAAACGAACAGAAATTATTCCGTATGTGAAACGGGCTGTCTCCTCCTCAACGCGTCACTCTTTACGCTAAAGTTTTTATTGGCTAAAAAATAAAGTTGTGAGACAGAGTCAAACTTTAGCGTAAAGAGCGAGGCGTTGAGGAGGGGAATCATATACGGAATAATTTCTGCTCGTTTTAAGTTTTAATGTTGCTCATTACTTTCAGTTGAAAAACTTGTTTTTTTTTATTTAATTTCTGATCTTTTTTTAAATAATTCTAGGAAATCCGGCGCCCCCTTCATAGCGGGCTGTCCCCCTTCCCCCATGAAAACTTACTCCATGGAAAGATTATCCCAAATAGTCTGTCCTGGATCAGTTTAAAAATTCTGTTCCATTGCTTAGTTCAGTCCTACGTCTCTTATTGCTCTACAATGTGGATGTCAACTTTCTCTTCTTTTTTGAAATCACTTTCTAAGTTATATGATAAAGCAAGAAGGCTTATACAGGAAACAAATTGTACTAAAACTAACCCGACTAGCCTATTACTTGATTTGCAGTCTCTCTACATTATTTCGTGCGTGTCATTCACTTTGCATCAACTTCCTGGTGATTTTCCCACAGCCCATCAGACTACTCCTTCTTTCGTTACTGAGAAGTCTACGCATCATTTTCGCAATTCAATGAATATTAATGTTCCATTTACTCCATTTTTTTTTTTTTTAGTATTTATGCCATTTCGTTTTTCCCCTGTTTTTTTTCCTGGCCATAGAATCTTACAGGGGGTTCTATATTGATGTGTTTTTGTCGTAAATTTATTGGTTGAATAAAAAAATAAAATGATTGATTGATTGATCATAGGGTGGTCCACGCGGAATAAATTGATTGCTTGGTAGTCCCCTGCTTAGTTTTTGATTTTTGGATTTTTTTTTGCCTCTTTTTTTTATGTGGATCATTGTATTTTATGATTTTTTTTTATTTATTTTTTTTTCTTGTGTTGAGTCTCTTAAAGGTGTGAATGTATGATGTTGAAAATGTTTTTGTTTTTTTCTGTATTTGTTTAATTTTTATTTCTCCCCTGTTTTCTTCCTGGCCATAGAGCCTTGCGGGGGAGTTTATATTGATGTGTATTTTGTTGAGTTTATTGATTGAATAAATTGATTGATTGATTGATAACCCCCGACCCCCCACTACTAGAAAAAATCCCCCTGAAAACGTTGTATACTTCCCAATAACCAATACTATATGTAAACATTGGGTAAAGTTCATAACTTTCAGCCCTCCCCCCGGGGACTTTGGGGGATTAAGTCATCCTAAAAGACATAGTTACTATATTTTCGACTATGCTGAACAAAATGGCTATCTCAAAATTTTGATCGGGTGACTTTTAAAAAATATGAGCGTGGGAGCGGGCCTAGTTCCCCTCCATTGTTTTGGTCACTTAAAAATAGCACTAGAACTTTTAATTTCCGTTCGAATGAGCCCTCTCACGATATTTTAGGACCACTGGGTCGATACGATCACCCCTGGGAAAAAACAACAAATAAAAACGCATCCGTGATCATTCTGAGGGCAAAAAATACAAAATTCCACATTTTTGCAGATAGGAGCTTGAAACCTCTACAGTAGGGTTCTATGATACGCCGAATCTGACAGTGTGATTTTCATTAAGGTTCAATAGCTTTTAGGGGGTGTTTTCTCCTTTTTTCGAAAATCAGGCAAATTTTCTCAGGCGCGTAACTTTTGATGGGTATGACTAAACTTTGATATATCTACTGGTGTCAAAATTCCGTTTTTTGGAGTTTTGGTTACTGTTCAGCCGGGTCGGTCCTTACTTACAGTTCGTTACCACGAACTGTTTGAAATAGCTCGAACTTGAGAGTCTGACATGAATGCCCCAGTGGGTTCCGTGTATATTCATAAATTGTCAGCTGATGATGACATGAATGCAGCAGTGATTACCAGGCCTTTTGATGAATCCTCAGTATATGACGATTTTTTTTAAGAAACAAAAGAGCTTGTGGCACAACGAAAAGATGTTTTCTGACATTTTGTGCCACAAAACATCAATTTTCGTCCAAATAGGCTCAATATACCGGAGAATAAAAATTAGAAGCTAACCAACCGATTTTTCATGGTCTAAAATTCTAAAAGTTGATTTTGAGTCCTCCCCCTATCTTGAAAAATGGCTGTACAATGTGTGGTTTAAGCCTTACAAAATGAAGTTAATACCGCATTGAGTTCCTTCTTTATTTATAAATCGTCAGCTGATAATGACGTGAACGCAGCAGTGATTACAAAGGTTGTTAATCAATCATCTGCACCTGAGGATCATTTTAAGCGACAAAATGGATTGTGCCACGGCAAAGTGGCGTTTTCTGCAACTTTGCACCACAAAGCGTCAATTTTTAGCTAAAGAGAGTCAAAAGGTTAGGGAATGCAAATTCTAAGATAGCCAATCAATTTACCACGGTTTAAAATGGAGATTTTGAACTCCATGGAGGATTCAATTGGAGGCTTCGACCCCCTCCCCCTTCTTGAAAAACAAGAAAAATTGCATTATTGTATTACAAGCATACATCTAGTTATTTATTTATAATCCTTTTTTCTGCCAGGGTTATCTGGCAACTATGTCGCAGAAAGATTACTACCTCTCTCTAATCATAAATTCGTCTTAATAACTCAATCGTAAAGTGCCATTTGTTACCAATAATTGCACTTTTTAGTGTCATTTCTGGAGTATAATCTGTATGGCCTATATAATATAATGATATTGTGTATATAATACAACTTGACTTGACTTACTGACTTAAGGCTCCTGCCATGTTGGGGGTGCCGTAGAGAGCGTCGCACCTCTTCTCCTCCAGGCTGACCAATCTACTGCTATTAATGGGGCCTCATCGACAGCGGTGTTAGCTATCTCAAGGAATTTGTTGAGGTTATCCTTCCACCTTGTCTGAGGTCTGCCCCTCGAGCGAGACCAGCCATTAGCTTTAGCGTCAAAATCGTAGACTATTCGGGCTGGGGTTGTCGTCGGCAAACGCTGAAGGTGTCCGAACCATCTGAGAGTACGGTGCGCTATTTGGACGGAGAATGGTACTTGGGAGGTGAATGCGAGCAACCTTGCGTTGCTTACAAAATCGTCCCATCGAAGTCCCTGAATCTGACGGAGCTGTTTCGTCTGGCGGACGTCTATCATTCTGAGGATTGTTGATCTGAGAGGCCAGGTTTGCGCTGCATAGAGGAGGACCGAACCTACGGATGCATTATAAATTCGCATCTTCGTGCGCCTAGATATATGCGGCATTCTCCAGAGATTGTTGAGCCTTCCGACGATAGACGAGGCTTTTGAAACTCGGCTGCACACCTCTTCCTCTATAGAGCCTTCATTAGACAGCACGGAGCCAAGATAAGTGAAGTTCTTCACAATTTCAACAGGAGCTCCGCAAACAGTTATGTTCTCAGGGGGTGAGACTGGGCTTGGGGGCTCAATTTCCATTATCTTCGTCTTAAGCTATTTTATTTTCAGCCCCACCTTTGATGCCTCTTCCTGTAGGACTTCCAGAGCGTCAGTCAACTGGTCAATCGAGTCAGCAACGAGACCAAGATCATCTGCGAAGTCAGCGTCCGTCAGAACGCGATCTCCAAACTGCAGACCAAAGGACAGGCGATTTGTTGTTCGTGTCATGACATGGTCTATCACGCAATTGAACAGTTCCGGGGCGGCGGCACACCCTTGTCGTACACCGGTTTTGATGCCGAATGTCGTGCTCCGTTTACCATTGACTTGGACGCAAGCCATGGTCTCTTCGTAAAGCTTTTCAAACAACTTGTAGTATTTGTCTGGTAGACCAGTTGACCGAAGTATCAGCCAGAGTAAGTTGTGATACACAAAGTCAAACGCAGCCTTAAAGTCAATAAAGACTACATATGCTTTCCTCCTGAATTCATTCTTCTTCTCAATTAACTGGCGCATGATAAAGATTTGTTCGATAGTGGATCTCCCGGGCATAAACCCCGCCTGCTGGATTCTCCTCTTTTTTCCGAGGATACTCGTGCATCTATCCAGCAGGGTCAGAGCAAGGAGCTTTCCAGGCTCTGAAAGTCGCGTTATGCCTCTTTAGTTTGAGCAGGTGCTCTTGCACCCCTTTCTCTTCCATAAGGACAATATTGTACCAGCTCGCCAGTCCTTCGGGATCCATTCCGTGCGCCAAAGCACAGAAAACAGCATGTGGAGCCAAAGTAGCATCGCCGGTCCGGCATACTTCAGGGGCTCAGCAGATATTTCACATATGCCTGCCGCTTTGTTGTTCTTCAAACGTATTACTGCTGTGTAGATTTCTGATGACGTGAAAGGAGTTTCTGTGTCAATTGTCAGCAGTTCCTGGGTGCTGGTGGCTAGGCTGATGAGTTCCTGATCAGTCTGCGCTACAGCTTCGGCGATGAGGAGGCCCGAGAGGTGGTCTTTCCATCGACTGACCTGGGCAGCTTCGTCACTGAGCGGCTGACCATCCACAGAGACAAAACATGCAACCGAGGGGGCTATGTCTCCTGTTAGATCACGGAGATGCTTGTAGAGACTGCCAACGTCACCTTTCTTGGGTGCACACTCTAGCTCATGTGCCTTCCTTTCCACAAACAGTTTCTTGTCTCGCTGTATCAGTTTGTTCCGGACCCCATTAAGGCTTCTATAGGTTGGCATTTCACCGAGTAATCTCGCCTTGCGTCTCTGCTCTATGAAGTCAAGCGTATCCGACTGAATCCACGCTTTTTCCGACCAACATTTGCTGTCGCTGATTCCCGGACATTCTTTTTGAACGAGAGCCATGCGTTTTCACAACTTTCAAATGGCAGGAGTGCGTCGAAGCGGTTCGAGACATCAATGGCATATTTTGACCGTATCTTCTGATCACAGAGGCGAGAGACATCGATCTTGGCTGGTCTTGGTTCTGAGTGCCGGGCTTTGAGCCTTAGTCACATGTTAGCGATGACTAGGCGATGGTTAGTGTTCCCAATCTCAGCTGCCTATACGTCCTGCAGTTACTGATCGAAGACCTCCATCTCTGTGACACGATGATGTAGTCGATCATTTTTTTGGTATGGCCGTCATTGCTGTACCATGTATATGTGTGAATGTCCTTCCTGGCAAACATGGTATTCGTAATAACAAGGTTGTGCATGCTGCAGAGTTGTAGAAGCCTTAGACCATTGTCATTTAGGGAATCCGGAGTAACTGGTCCAATGACTTGTCGCCATAAGTCGTGGTTGTCGCTCACAGTTGCATTAAGGTTACCCAAGAGAATGACAATATCGTGCGGGGATATCTTAGACAATTCATTCATCAGGGCAGAGCTGAAAGTGTCCTTTGTTTCGGTGTCAGTTTCGTTTATCGGGGTATAAAAAACAAGGACCGTCATTTTTCCTTGCTTGTGACTGAGTCGAGCATTAGCGATTCTATCCGAGACGGGAGTGAATGACAATAGACACTTCTTGGATTTGTCATCAAGAACTAGTCCGACTCCATTTCTTCTGGTGGTTGTCTGGCCAGACCAGAGAAGGTGGTATCCCTCACCTATGGGATGATTTCCATTCCCAACTAGGCGGGTTTCTGTTATTCCAGCAATAGAGATGCGGAATCGCTTCAGTTCCATCGCCAGAAGCGTCTTAGCTCCGGGAAAATTTAACGTCAATACATTCCAGGTGGCAATTCAGAGGCCACCTTGGTCAATAAGATTCAAACGCTGGTCATTTCTCAGTACAGGGGCAAGCAAGGGTCGTGATAGGATAAAAGAAGGTTGGTCATCCGAGGCAGCTGCTAAGCTATTCGTTGCAATGGGTTTCGGGTGGAGGGTTGCAAGCCCAACCGACCCTAGGCCTAGATTCTGATTACAGCCAGGATTTACCTGTATACTGAGAATCCTGGGGTGGGCTCCCCCTACCTCAAGAGGTTGAGGCCACCCTGATCGGAGTGTTTAGTTAGGGGAAACGCCGTATCCAGAGGTACGTGGTCAGCAGACATGGTCAGCATCATTCCGGACGAGTGAAATCCCCCATCTTGTATGTTCCACCTCCCTGCCCACTTGTAAATGAAAAATCAAAAAAAGAATGCTTTTGAAAAAAACTGCTAAATGGAAAAATGTTTCATTTTCATTTTTAAGGAAATATTTGAATTTTCTATGGGTAAATTGTCAATTCTGCTGGTAGCATCGTGACCCTCAACCTTTTTAGTTACGTGACAAAGTTTTACATACCTTGCGGCAAGGTTAAAGGGAAGTAGGAATTAACACCTATATTTGAAGTCGTATTTAACAAAAAAATATATTGACTTCTTTAGTTTCATCGCCTAAACTTAACAAAAAATCTTTTTGTAAGGTTTATTGCGTACGTTGGAATCAAAACAAGCAAAATTCAAATCCAGAAAAACAAAATTTTTCTGCTGGAAGTAAAGAGCGAAGTTGAATCTTAAAACTTACAAAAATTATTGCCTCGCAGATGACCCAAGATATACCTGCAAACTTATTCGAGTAAACTGACTCGTAATATATCTCTAGAATTCTAAAAACTAGCGGTTTACTGAAAACTAAGCTCAACTGAATTTTTTTTTTTTTAATTTTGATTATGTGCTAAAAAATATCGATATCATAGTCAGTATAAAGCCTTATAGATTATTCTTTTATTTCCTGTAGGCTACTTATGGAATTTTTTGCTTCTAAGAGGACATCTTGATTTTGGGGTTCGGTTTTGTGTTTTATACCATTGTCAGCGGTTCAATCAACCGGTTGACTGACTCACTAAGCGGTGACTAAAGTGGTTTTCAACCTAGCTTTGGTTAAGCTTAAACATAATTCTTGTAATTCAAAAGAGAATTTTTATTCACGAGCCAATGTTGATGACGGACATCCGCTTGACCGAAAAAATCCTTGAACTAACCCTTAAACAAAATTATGCCCTACCATGGGGCACCTGATCCACAGCGGGAACCAAAGTCCTATGTGGCCAATACGCCTCTTTAAATACGACCAGCAGATAAAATATTTTCTAGTTATTCCAAAACACCTTTTGTCGCACTAGGCGGTACATGGACCTGCGGGCAGTGGCCCTTACCAGAGAAATCTTTCTGACTTTCTAATTCATTTTTGTCCGGTAAGCGGACTAATCACAACTATACATATACACCGTTACATAGTGAATAGTATCGCTCACCTTTTCCCATATGGGGCAAAAAATGTTGATGGGATTGTTCTTGTCGGAGAATATTTCTCTCTTGTAAGGTCCCGCAGAGATTTTCTTGGTGCTGGAGCACGATACTAAAAAGAAAGTATTGTCAAATACAAATTTAGTTACTTTGGCTAAAACGTCGGCTATTTTTTTTGAAGCACTAGATCTTGGAAGTTATTTTCGATTTTCCCCTCAAAGAGTATTTAATTTGCCGCATGAGTTTCCAGTATACTTCACAGAAATTCCTATGTTTGGTAGTTCCGGCGTTTCCTTCCTTAAAATAGATGAATAGCAATCTTATGACCAGGTATACACAGTATCCAAAATAGGGACATTTTTAACTTTTATTGGATTTAAATTTATTACCTGCAATAAAAAAAAAAAAAAAAAAAACGAAAAGAAACTTGGAAGGATTTTTGGGTTAGTCTTGTTCAAAGGCTTATATTACGCTACTTGACTTCAATGACAGTGACATTACAATAGGAAAACCGAGACAACTCTGATTCACTGTCGACGGCAAGTACATAACTTTAAGGAAGAGAAGGCCACAAAATACTCATTATAATTTGCTTAAAATTATAATATAATTATATAAAATATAATTATATCAATATTTTACATTATAATTATATATTTTATAATTATATAGAATATATGATTATACAATATAAAAATGCTGTATAGATTATTTTTTTGGTATTTTTATTGAAAAATTTAAAAACAAATAGGACAAGTTCACCCCCACCCTAGATATTGAAAAATACATTTCTCGCCCTAAATTTTCCTGAATTTAAAAGTGCAGCATTGACATTCTATCTTTTATTCACAATAGCTAATTTGTATTCGTTTCAACACTAAATGCAGCATCGGCCAGTGGTTCCAGGTGTCGCAACTGAGGGTACTGGATTGGTTAGGAAAGTGCAGGTTGTACAGGGTAACAGGAACCACAAAATATAATTTTGGATTCTAAAATATCGTAAAAAATGTGACAAAACTCCGCGACAACGGAAGAGAAGTTCCTTCTAGTCGCTGAATGGAGGATACATGCACAACTTGAAAAAAAAAATGCTGCATTAAACGAGTTAGGCTAGGTCAGACGGTACTTGTAAAGTACTCCATTGTATTAAGGTTCTTTCACAGGTGACCATTCAAACATAGTTAAAAGTTGACGTAAAACCAAGCTAAAACTAAAAAAAAAATAAAAAAAAACTGTTATCCACGCACCGTTTAACTGATGGATATAAAAAAAATATATTGAATTCGACTGAGTCAGCAATTAAAAAAGACAGAATTCCATTATTCTGTCGATAGAAGCCTTCCAGTATGATTAGTAAACAAGTCACTGTCATTCAAATCAATAACCCTCGCACTTAAAATTTTGGATTGAATTAAATACAGCATAGTTCCTAAGTCCTTTTTTTCAGGAAAATAGGAAATGTTGATAAATGCTCACATAATCTTAATTACAATACGGAGGAAGGGGGAAATCAACACTCGAGAGGGGGAGGATTTGCAATTGGCCACAGAATTATGGCAAGCATGTTTGTCATGAAAACTTCTGTGGGCTTAGACTTCATTTGACAATAGCAATACTGAATCATGTATACAGCAGATACCATATCTAAGATGAAATATAGAAATGTTCACTGTTATTAGCGTTAAATTAAAATCTTCAGGCAAAAAAAAAAAAAAGAAAAGAAAAAAGAACAACATGACAATTATTCCAGGAAATAAGCATCAGCTAACACATTTGCATACTATACTTTTAAGACTATTATGCCTTTAATGGAAAGAGGCATTATTTTTAATGGATTACAAAGGTCATTTCAGCAGGATGAGGCGTTCACCCATAAAACACGGAAGGGGATGATCCCAATCAGCGTTGCAATTAACTCGAGATCTTTTTCCTTCCTCTTTATCTCTATTGTAGATAGGGTATATCTGTCATTAAAAGTAATCATTTTCGGTGAGTGGAAATAAGATCCTTTGAGACAAGGTTCTCGAGCTATTTTCTTTTTTCAAAAAACTGTAAATTCTCACCTGTGGGTATACATGCTCTCCCATACCCTGTGAAACTGTCTAAGGCATGTACGTGCTCGAGGATAGGACTTGCAGCCCAAGACTGGGCTGCAGCCTCGGACTGCAGGCCTTATGACTTGACACCTTATGAGTTAAAACAAAAGAATAACGCGATCATTATTCTAATGCATAATTAGAGAATCAAATATATACAAGCCTGCCGAGTGCCAGGGCTCGGGCGAAGAAGTACCAGGGCCCGGGCGGCTACAACAATTAATACTAATCAATCAATTCATTAATTCTAATTATTGCTATTTATATAAGCCTTTGCATAGTAGTCTACTGCGTTGATTCTATGTTTTCAGTGTCGGTAAGCGATTGTATTTAAAGAGCGAAACTATATGTTAGACAGTCAATCACGGTTCGACTACATTTTTTGCACTCCATAATGCTTTCAGTTAAGCACTAGATAAACTTCAGCGTAAAGAGTGAGAGGTTGAGAGACGGAAAACCACCTCAAATATGGGATAATAAAAGCTTGTCTTCAGTTTTAATGTTGCTCTTTACCTTCGCTTGAAAACCTTTTTTTTTAATTTCATAAAAGGCAAGTCCCACAAGCTAGGCTTGCCTATCTTTTTGTAATTATTGTGTAAACGACTTAATAAAAACAGATCTCATTTCAAATGCTTTATACTCCTATAGCTAAATTGCGTACAAAATTCTGTAAGCATTACGTGAAGGGCGAGAATTTATCGCACACTAAAAAGAATTAAAAATAGACATTAAAAAGGTTTTATAAAACGTGTTTTCAGCTCCAAATACCATAAAAATAAAAATTTAAATAGTTTTTTTTTCCTGCAAGCCTGAATAATCTTTTAAGACTAAAATTGAAGCTCAGGGCACTAAAGATACGAAAATTCGTTAGTATTTTTCTCTAAGGAATCTTTCATTACTTTTGGCTCATCTGTTGCGGTCTGTTCAGTGCTTCCACTATCCTCAAATTTTTGGGGACTTCCCCGAAATTTTGCAAAAACGAAGCGGCAGAAACACTTGGGCCTAGGAGCGTCAAAGCTTTAAATCTGGCCCTGGCAGGAACCCTGGTAGTGACCATCCCTTTAAATAATATGAAATGGAGTTTTCAGCAGGATGTTTTTCACGATTTATAGAGCCATGGAGCAGGATTCTTAGGATTTCACGCCAAATATTTAAGGGGCTGCAAATGGAAACACTGGACCATATATAAAGCAATAAGCTGCACGAAAAGTGTGGCTCGATACCACTTTCCTGGGCTATATTGGAAGAAAATAAATTACTAGGTCACGTTTTACAGATGATAGTTGAAACATTTTTTTTTAACTGAAAGTAAGGAACGACGTTAAAATTTAAAACGAACAGAAATTATTCCGTATATGAAGGGGGCTGTCCCCTCCTCAACGCCTCGCTCTTTACGCTAAAGTTTTTTATCGTTTAAAAAAATAGAGTTGTGAGAAAGTCAAACTTTAGCGTAAAGAGCGAGGTATTGAGGAGGGGTCAACCCCCTTCATATAAGGAATAATTTCTGTTCGTTTTAAGTTTAAACGTCGTTCCTTACTTTCAGTTAAAAAAAACTTGTTTTTTTATTTATTTAGGCTAATTTTTGAACATTTTTGAATTAATGCAGGTTTTGATTTTGGCTCACTGTACATGAATAATTAAAACAAAATTTGAATAGTAATTTTACTTTTATTTGGTTAAATGGCTTTCTCAAAACTTGTTTAATTTTATTTACGAACGTTTTTATTAGTAATAAATATACGTAACTTACGAATTAACTTACGTAACGAACTTCTATATTCATGTATTTTTAATACGTATATTGGAGGGTTCGCCCCCTAGTCAATACCTTGCTCTTTAAGCTAAAGTTCAAATTTTGTTCCAATTCTTTAAAAATGACCCCTTAATCACAAATGCCGTTAATTAGAATAAATAGCTCTTATGAAAGTACTAAAAAATTTTGGCTTAAAGAGCGAAGTATTTACTAGGGGGTGAACCCAATCATATACATCATGTTTTCTGTCGTTTTAAGTTTTAATGTTGCTCCTTACTTTAAGTTGAAAAACTTTTTTTTTATATATAATTTCTGATCTTTTTTTAAAATAATGCTGGGGAATCCGATGCCCTCTTCATAGCAATGTCCCTTCCCCAATGAAAACTTCCTTCATGGAAAGATCCTCCCATAACTCCCGACCCACCCCCCCCCCCAACTGCCATAAATAATCCCCCCCAAAAAAAACGTCTGTATACTTCCCAATAACCAATACTATATGTTAATATTGGGTAAAGTTAATAACTTTCAGCCCTCCCCCGGGAACGTCGGGGGATTAAGTCATCCTAAAAAACATAGTTATTATATTTCGACCATGCTGAACAAAATGGCTATCTAAAAATTTTGAACGGGTGACTTTGAGAAAAAAATGAGCTTGGCAGGAGGCCAAGTTGCCCTCCATTTTTTAGTCACTTAAAAAGGGCACTGGAACTTTTAATTTACGTTCCAATGAGCCCTCCCACGAAATTCTAGGACCACTGGGTCGATACTATCACCCCTGGAAAAATAACAACAAAAAAACAAATAAACACGCATCCGTAATCTTTCTTCTGCCAAGAAATACAAAATTCCACATTTTTGTAGATAGGAGCTTGAAACCTCTACAGTAGGGTCTCTCTTACATGCTGAATATGATGGTGTGATTTTCATTAAGGTTCTATAGCTTTTAGGGAGTATTTCCCCCTTTTTCGAAAATCAGCCAAATTTTCTCAGGCGCGTAACTTTTGATGGGAAGGACATTATATATTTCAAATCAGCATTAAAATTTGATTCTTTTGATGTATCTATTGGTATCAAAATTCCATTTTCTAGAGTTTTGGTTACCATTGACCCGGGTCGTCCTTACTTACAGTTCGTTACCACGAACTGTTTGATCCGTCTGGGCAAACGAAAAGCATAGGTCGTCGCGGAATGGGATGAGAAAATTTTCATAAGAAATTTTCTAATTGAAACGGGAACTTCATGGGAGGGGGTAAAGAATGAAGATTTAGTCGGTTGGGGTGGAAAAGGAGCGTGCGTAGCTGTGTAAACCTCAGGCAACTTGGTCCTACACTGAGTTGTTTAATAGTAGTAGTAGTAGTATTCTTCTGTGCCAACATAAAAAGCATCACCAGGTGCAGCGGAGTGCACCTGACACTTTGACAATAAAAAACATAGGTCAAGTTTTTGTTCAGAAAAAAAAAATCACTCAGTGATATTTTATTGCGCCCCAAGACCCAGGCCTAGTGGGCCTATTGGTAAAATAAAGACCTGGTTGCCGCACAACTGAATTTAAATATATGGTACTTGTTTGAGGAAATATTAAAGGGTACTTATGCATTATAACTAAACTACCGCTATACACGAAAGAAGTCAAGTTTGGTTAATGCTAATGAAATAAAATAAAATAGGATGAAAATATAATAGTTTAGAGACAAATTTGGGCTATATATTGCACATTAGAGGGGGGGGTAAGTAGACCCCGGCGCCACGCCGGTGGATCGACCGAACGCCGCCGACGAGAGGCCCGGTCGACCGCCACCGACGAGAGGCCCGGTCGATCGCCGCCGACAAGAGGCCCGGTCGACAGCCGCCGACGAGAGGCCCGGTTGACCGCCGCCGACGAGAGACCCGGTCGACCGCCGCCGAAGTGTTGCTACGCCGCCGGCGCGCCACAGGCGCGCCGCCGCCGGCAGAGGCGTCGGCGTTCGGCTGACTTTTAAATTAATTTTGCGGTAATTCTTTATTGCGTCAACCGCAAAGTCGGAGCTTTTCTTTCTCGCGTGGTTTAGTATTTCGATTTTCCCGATTAGAAATCAAGCAAGGCTTGCACTGTCCCCGAATTTTCGGATATTTACCCCCAAAAAATTTGGTTCCCCGAATCCCTGAAAATCACGCAATCACGGTGCCACTGCTAGCGACTTATCACCAGTGGCTTGCCCTGCCAAATATTACTTTGCATAACATAATTCTTCACTACTCTCTTGTTCGTCATTTTTCGTCTCTTTTGTTACTTTGCATAAAAACCCGACAGATGCAATATGCAATTGGAAATATTGCAATATACACAGTTCTTCATATGTTGACAAAAAAAAGTATCGTGTTTATGAAACGAGTTTAAATCATTTCGAATGCAGTTTCCCAATTGCTAATTCTTACATCATTCGTAGTCAAGAATTTTATTTTCAAGTTGAATAGAATTATAGAACGCATTCACTACTATACCGCTTCAGCTTTCAGTTGGATTTTGAAATTGATAGCTGACAGATTGTTTCTACAGCTGAATTGTAAGTTTGCAGAATTTTGTTTTGCTTTTGCTTTTTTAGATAAGATTTTCTTAATGTTTAATACAATATTGTTGGACGCCTGATAGATTAAAGAAAACACATTCTTATTTCTGAAAAAAGTTACGCCCCCCCCCGCAAAAAAAACCCTTCTATTGAGACAAAATTTAGCTATAGACTAAGCTATGTACAAGGTTGGGAAATTAAAGATTGAAACAGAAGTTACCCCAAAAAATATGATTCATAAAAAAATTGTAAATTATTGGCTTTGGGGGGGGGATAGGGGGCTATCATTTTTAAATGATAATGCCTCATTTTTTTACTGAAAGCAGGGATACCAAAAAGATAATTATTTTTTTCATTTAAAGTGGAGACGGAAGAAGATGATATCTAATTCCCTGGGAAACCATTGAAATGTTTTGATAGACCCAGGGCTCATTGGGACTTGTTCATTGTCTTGGGTATTTTGCGATTTCTCATAGGCTACTGGCCTAATTTGGCTTTTGTGTGTGCTTCCTTTTAATTAGATTCTTTGGATCTTATTGAATGCCACGGCGAATCTATGACTCAGTTTTTCAATAATTTGAGGTATATCTGAATAATTTTGACATTTTCGTTGTTGTTTTTGTACCCCTTTACTCATACCTTTAATTATTATTTTTTTCAAGGAACACTAAGATGTTTAACATTATTTTGCGTGTTTGTTTGAACCGTACTAGTGACCTAGTTAATTATTAAGTAAATTATTTTTTAATGTAAAGCTGAGATGGTATCCTATCAAGGTAACATCCAGAGGGGGGAGGGGGTAGGCATGTATTATATTTAAATGATAATATCTCGAAATTCTTTTATTGAAAGCAGGGATTCCAAAAATTCATTTTTTTTTTAATTTAAAGCAGAGACGGCATCCTATCAAGGTGGTATCCAGAGGGGAGGGGGTAGGGAGCTATCATATTTAAACGATAATACCTCGATTTTTTTTTGAAAGCTGGGATGCCAAAAAGTTAATTATTTTTTTTTATTTGAAGTAGAGACGGTATCCTATCAAGATGGTATCCAGAGGGGGGGAGCATAGGGAGTTATTATATTTAAGTAATAGTACCTTGATTATTTTTATTGAAAGCAGGTATACCAAAAAGTTGAAAAGTTGACAAAAATTAACCTAATTTTTGTGAGTTATACTTGATACAGCACTTGTATAGTTTTATCGTCCAAAGGGAAAGGGACACATGGGTTCAACCCGTTTTTTTTCTTATTGATAAAACGAGTTTACTTTGAAAACATTCATTCATACGTACCAGGCAGATTCACACTAAAACGATTTGTTGTGACGAAAGCGATATCGACATCCCCACTTAACGTTGCGCTCGAGTGACAATGACGCCCTTGGTCCAGTTTCCAAGTTACATTAAAAGGCCAGGTCATAATAAAAGCTTTCAATTTGAGAGGTTCAAGAAGGAGTCTTTGACAGTCTTATGACCTCAGGGTACTAGATGTTGCAACGTTCTTACATATCTACAGTGTTTTAAAAAATTCGATCACCCCACAAATGATGACCAAAAATATGCACAAACATAACAAATGTAACATTTGAAATATTATAACCCTTTTTTCAAAGCTTTGAAGAAAAGCAAAAAAAAGCTAAATATCCCTAACTACGCTTGAAAGCTATTTTAAAAAGAAACTCTTTGGAGATTTCCTTGGATATGACCATTGCAGAAGCTTTGAGCCTGGGTGGGGATCAAAAAGGAGTCTTTGAGTATTTTGACCACAGGTGACTCATTGTTGCGACTTTCTTAAATTTGATAATTTTTGTGAGCATTTGGAAATCAAAGCTTAAACTCAATAACTGATACTAAGTCTCCTAACATTTTGCTTGGATTAAAAGTGACGAACTAGGAAGAAAATTTCAACATCTTTCTGAAGCTACTTCAGTCTGAATATTATTTCATTTAATTACATTTGAAACGGATGAGCTTTTCATTTTTTACCTAAGAAAATAGCTGGCATTTAATTTTTCTTCATACCGAATAAACCATTAAGTGTTTTTTTTTGTTTCATTGTAGTTGAAATGTTCTCATGTGAAGTGTTCATCATGTATTTTTCAATTTGATAAATCTACTCCTTTTAGATGCAGTTTATAATTTGACTGATATTAGGTATTTATCAGTTTATAATTTGGAATGAATCCTCATAAGAAAAAAATGAATAGTATTCAAAAGAGCAGCCAAAAGCAATAAAAAAGCAGCAGTTCGGCCTTAGCGTACATGACATATATTCTATAAAGAAGCCAAAAAAAAACACTTTTAAATGTATTTTTTTCAAATTGTTATTAAAAACCAGTTTTAATACAAGGAAAGTTTTTAGGAATCAAAAACAGCAAAAAAAAAAAAAAAAAACAATCAATATCAAAGTTGCCCATTTCAGCTGTTTTAAAGGTGATAAAACAGATATAGGCAAAGGGCATTATGAAACAATTAAGCTTCTAAGTTCAAACTTATATTCAAAGTTTTTACCCAGATAACTGACGAATTTTGTGATACGGTATTTGAGGTTTTGTATGCAGTAATGTTCGATGAAAAAAAAACTACCAATTTTGATAATTATTTATGTTAAGAATATATAGCTAATAGATACTTCAACTATTATGCAAGCGTTCTGAAACACCACAGCCATTTCGTTTCCACCAGATTTCTACTTCTCTTGAAGAATAACAAAGAAGACCAGTTTCCAGCCAGCGACTTGTGAAGTTTTGAACTCATGAATAGGCTCGAACCTGTTGTAAAGTTAAGCTGTGACTAGAGAAAGACTGATGAAAACATTAATGTTTGCGGTCAACATAGATCGCGCCGGCGGCGCGCCACCGACATCTTACCGGCGGCGCGCTGTTTTTGGCCCCACCGTCGCCGGTCTTCCCTCATCGGAGCGGTGCCGGGGTCTAGGGGTAAGCATAGCATATTTTAAATACGTAACCTAACCTAACCTAGGTACCTTCCCCCCCCCCCTAAACACCAAAAAACAATCGTTTAAATATTGTATACTCAATGAGAAACCACGCTTTGCCATCAATTTATCTAGAAAATACTCGTTTGTCTGGTTTCCTTGTACAGTCTATAGCGCTGGTTTAGTTATAATGCATAAGCACCCTTTAAAGATATGGGCTTAAAAACATGAGAGGACAGATTCAGCAAGATTTCGCTTTTAATGCATAGTCACACTAAAGTTTTGAATGAAATCTTGTAATGAAAGAATCGAGTAAACAGACACCAACTAGTGAGAATCCTAACTCTGCTACTTTTTCTATCTTTAAAGACTTGCCCAGATACCCAGCATATCCAGCACCTCTTAAAACAAATCCTTTTCCAAAACTTAGTGTTGCCCACTTTTGACACTTATATCGCCGATAATAAAGCGAAAGGGTGTAACTGACATTTTTTTATTTTTGCAGACAAGGAAAGACAATAGTTTTAAATCTTTGAGGGGAGACAAATTCATTAAATGATTGGATGGTAAAATTTATATAAAGTGTTGGTCACTTTAATTTTCGGGTAGATTTTAGCAAATATAGCTAAAGGGTATAAAACTAACCACTTGGAACATAATTTAGGCTGTAAATCTATCCCTGGACGTTTTGCCACGGTCAATTCCAATTTTTACACCTGTCTTCACCTCATCCACCATCTTTACTAACAAACACAACCTCTTCACACACGTTTTCTTAATATTAATTTAAAACCTATTTTGGTACCATAAACTTCCAAAACCACCAAAAATTCATTCATTTCACTAGCATTTTATGGGGAATGCTCCAGTCATTTCATTATCTAAGTCCAGGAGAGCTTACCTTCCCATTTGATACCATGTTTGCCCTTACCCTTTGTCGTGTTTCTTAGGACATAGTCCATCCAAATAATGCGTAGAAACAGAGATGGAACAGAAACCTGCCAAGTCCTGATGCCACATCGAACCAACTACTAACCTCACTTTCTACCTTAACCGCAGCAATATTATTCTCGTACATAGCATTAATCACTTTATTGTACTAATCATACAAGGATAGGACCTTCGTTAAAGTTTTCTGTCAGTGTAAAGGTCCTAGAATAGTTAAAAAATATTCATTGACCCCTTACGTTTTTTTTTGTCTAAATAAACTTCAATTTTTCAGGGTAGTAGGAAAAAAAAACAAAGCTATTTTTTCTTTTAGTAAATATGGATGTACAAATGTTTTTTATTTGTTTTAATAATGTTATTCAAGGTAAAAACAACCATATTTAATTGCCCCAGCTTTCGACCTAGGAATTATTTTCTTAAAGTAAGCCTCAGTTTGAGTTTTTTTTCTACATTGACTAAGTTTGACAAATTGGTTCAACAAAGCAGGATATTTTCAACACCGAGTTTATGGATATTATGACTGTACCATGTACAGATGCTTAAACTCATGTCACAGCATGTTTTATGTTATTTCTTGGCTTTGATTTGCCTTTTATTTTTCTGCGTTCATGTTCAACAAGTTTAGCAAGTTATGCAAAGACAGCAATGATTTTTATTGTTATGGAAAGTGTTTGTCCTTTGCATTTGTATGATTTTAAAATGCTGTGTCTTTCCAACCCGTTTGGATGACTAGACATCAATCGAGTCAGCGTCTTCCTCCTTGACGAATCAGATGAGAATAACTCCTAGGAATCCGTTTTGTAGTGGATAACCCCCTTTTCCCTCTATACGTAAACGTGAGTGCATCTTCCCTCTATACGTAGTGCATCTTTTTCCCTCTAAACGTAAATGTGAGTGCATCTTTGATGATAAGTACGCCAACATTCCGACACTGGTGATGCTTGTCCTAGGACCAACAACTAGGTAAATCCGACCCTGTTCGTGTAGATAGGCAGTTCTGTACGATTTTACGTCATAAAAATTGAAAAAATACAGATAATTAAAGCTTATGAGCGAGAGGTTGCCCACTCTCAGCTTTCAGGTCTACATCTTGGAGCTCTACTTGTTCTACCACGAACGACACACTTTTGCCACACCGTTCCTCTTCGCACTAGGTATTTTTGGGCACACGCTGAATTTCTTCAATACCAAGCCTTTTTTGGTGGTACTGAACTATACAGATTGTATGAAAAAAAAATATTGGAAAAATTAATCTTATAGAACCATGTAATGGTGAAATGAACAACAAGAACGGAATTATTTTTCTCTAAAAAAAAACACTTGGAATTCGAAGCATTTTCCTTCTTTATAGAGTACTAGTATTTTGTATGCAAACAGAAATTATTACCAATTCCTCGTTGCACAATCACTTCCTTTTGCTACATATAGCCTAAACCCAAGAGTTAGTCAATCAGCTCAATAAAAAAACAAAAAGAACATAAGAACGAGGTTAGTATTGAAACGAAAGAATATAATAAAAGAAAAGAAAATTGTGAGAAGCAGAAAAGCAGTCTTTATCCTAGAAGGAAGAGCAGATAGTCTCCTGGGGGGCTGTCAGTTAACGGAAAAAAAGGAGAGGGAAACAATTTTCTTTTTAAATCTAGGGGGTGGCCATTCTGTTGCTTTTTTGTTTTTTTTTGTCTTTTTTTTCAATGAAAATACCACAAAGGTATTTCCCAATGAAAATATCTAAAAAAGGCATTTAAAATTTCGGAGAGGGTAATACAACTCTCCAATCAATGCTCCAGGGCGCTTTTAGCCCAAATCTCGCAGTTAAAAGGGTTACTTCACTGAAGTAGCATTTAAACAGTAACGCACCAGAGCTTTGTCTTTGAAATACCTCATGTTTAACCATAGCTATCCAGAGCCTCAAGAATTAGACAGGGCATTGCGGGTTCTGTTCTATTATCTGTAAAACACGCGAGAAGTGAAGATTGGTTAATGCTAATGAAATAAAACAAAATAGGATAGAAATATAATAGTTTAGAAACAAATTTCGGCTATATGTTTGCACATTAGGGGGATGGGGGTAAAGCATAGCATATATTAAATACGTAACAACCCTAGGTATCTTTTTTCCTCCTAAACCCCCCAAAAATAAAGTTTAAATATGTGAGAAACTCCTGAATATTTGTTTATACAGCATCAGATAGCGTCAGATCTTTGCTTTCCTCGAGTGGATGTCTCGCGTGTTTTACAGATAATATAACAGTACCGCATTGCGTTCCTCAAACACAGAAGTAGGTGGAAAACTTATCCAATCATTGTCTTAACATAAGAATGTTTATTGAGTAAATATAAATGGGAAAATTCAACTGAAGCAAGCTTACGCATTTTGTAGTTCTACTAGCCAAGGCCGTATCAAGGGGGGAGGCTTAGGGAGTTTGACCTCCCCCTCCCAAAATGTTTGTCTGACGTGCAGAAACGTAACAAAAATGAATATAATCAAATTTTTGATGCGTTTTTCATTTTTTGTGTCCCCCCCCCCGAAACATCCTGGGTATGTTCTTGCTACTAGCATATGTACAACTATTCAGAATTTACACTTGGATAAATTTAAACTTGAATCGACAGTGGTGAGTGCTCATTAACTATAATATATTTGATTTAATTAATTACAATATATTACAATATTTGACGTTTTTCTTACTATTTTAGCTGACTACTGAGGAAGAAGTCATAGTAATCGATGACCTAGGAGGACCAACACGGCTTAGTTGCGTTGATCGTACATTGCACCTTGATATAAAGAAAGCAGTTAAAGAAGCTAACAGTAATCAACGATATTACTTCAGTCATAGTCAAGGTCGTATCCGCTTGGGTTGAAGTAGCCAGATGGCTATTAATCTTTTCCGCGAATACGGTTTCATTCTAGCTGCAATTGAATACACAGAAACCCTCAGCTAGTAACCTTCTGTTCCATTCTAAGGGTCCCTTGTTTCTTTTTAAAAAGTTTGTCAAAAGGTGGATATAACCAACTTCAAACGGCTCCTACTACAAGAGCTGGTAACATTCTCATTGCTAAAGCCCATTGAAGACCTGACAATTAGTGTTAAGTCCGAAGGAGGTATCACATTGTCTATATTAATCCTAACAATCGTATCATGGATCTGATAAGCTTGCTTTAACCATATTCAAAAGGATGTCCACGCAACAGGTTTGCTCGAAATGCAGCCAATTCATTTAAAGCAGACACAAACAGAATAATTTTAATTTAAACTTGTGATAAAAACTTTATGCTTGCAAGAATACTTGTTGCTTGTTTCCGGCTTGAATACTACAGTCAGTGTTTCCACTTATCTTTTCAAACAATCTGTAGAATCCTGACAATTTTCGGGAGAAAATCGGGAGATGGCTCTCAGGATTCGGGAGAAAATCGAGAGATGGATCTCAGGATATGGTAGAATTTTCAGTTTTTTGTATTGAGTTTTTGGAGGTGTTCGAGCGATTTGAGTATAAAGTACCACATTCTAAATATTTGGAGCGCAGATTTACTGGAGCCAGCTGCAATTCCGGAAAGAAAATTCGGCAATCAACGTTGTCAAACATGACAAAAGGAAGCAGCTAGAAGCTTGAAATCTATTTAATTTTGAAACTAAGTGCAGTTATATTTCATTCAGACTCTAAAGCTGTTAAATTACGACATTTTTCTTCATCGACCCAGACTTTTTCTGGCCCTTTCAGATTCCACACGACAGCCCACTAAATTCAGGACTGGGACAGAAAATCCTGACGAATTACCGACACTAGGCCTTTGACCATTGAGTCTGAGTTAAGTGGATAATTTTTTTTTTACCACCATCCCCAGAGGTATTCACAAATGATAAAGAGAAAAAGCAAAGTCGTACCTCATTAGTATTGATATAACTGAAAAAAAGTATAAGAAATAGCAAAACTTTCAGATACATATAGGGCCTACCACATTACATTCATAATATGTGTCTATCGCATGGGTTTTTAGCTGTGCTGGGATACGCTAATACTCCTTTTAGCCTCTTTCTGAGGGGCTGGTCAACCGTCAGTGTGTCTGCTGTAACTCCGTCTCGTTTCATTTCAAGTTTCGTCTGAATTGTGGACGCCAAAGTTACTGTTACCAAATGATTTCTTCTACCAGTCTTTACTTTTTGAGTAATCTGAACAGTCTTTCTGAAGCTACGTTCGAAAATGGCAAGGAAAACAAGTATTACACAAAGTTTGCTAAGTTTGGTTTCCACGGTGGTCCCTCGCACTCAAAGCCGATTTCCAGTAATCCACGGCTGTCAGAGTAACTGTTTTATCATCATTGGCACTATCGGAATGTTCCCGCCATTCTTCGTCAATCGCACTTTTCGACTTTTTGTACTCGTTTTCATCCTTTCTTCGCAATTTTATGTTTTATAATACACTGACAGGCCCTGGCGGACAATATTCGTCACTTATGTTCTTATGCGGAATATTTTTTCAGGAATTGGACTAACTTGTCAACCAGCAAAAATTGTAAATTGTTTTCAAAACGCCGCAATTTTCGTCCCTGTTTCTTGTGTTGGATCATTTGAACCAAACCCCTTCGGTTCTACAGAGCAACTGCTGACAAATTCTAATTTTTGTCATATTTCTTTAAATTTGTAGTAATTCTGGATCCTTTTGAACCTAATGAATCAGCTGGACCCACATAGTGCTAGTTCCCATTTTCTTGGTGCAAGCAAACAGCTGTGATTAGTTTATGAATTGAAAATAATTAGTTAATTAGAAACCATGAAGGTGTTTAAATGATCAAAAACAGAAAACCAATGCAACCACAGTGGAATGGATAATGAGCAATGTTCATAACTATGCCAATAAATTCAAGTCGCAGTGCCTCAATTGCCTGGGACGTTAGGAATAATCCCTAAAAGACCACAGGCAACGGACAGGTAAAAAAAAAGAAGAAAAGAATGACCAAAACGTAAAATGTTCCGGGGATTAAGTTTTCTGGAGATTTTCGGGAGATTCGGTATCTTCTTTTTTTGTCGGGAGATTGATTAGAAATTCGGTAGATCTCCCGAAAAATCGGGAGAAGTGGAAACACTGACTACAGTGTAGTTGAAGCAGATGAAAAACATATTCCTTTGTACACACTGCTTTAGAAACCGTGACGGTAAGAACTAGAGACAGGAATGATGTGGCGGTACTTGTGTCTTATAGCCACCACACTAAAGGTCTTCATCTACGGTACTTGTGTCTTATAGCCACCACACTCAAGGTCTTCCTCTACGGTACTTGTGTCTTATAGCCACCACACTGAGTTCTGGGAGGGGCAACTGCCCCTCCCAGACTTCTGTTTAACCCCCAACTAAAATTAAAATTTCTTCCAAAATCTTGTCAAAACTAAGATAAACCTGCATTATTCAAGCATCAACCAACTCTGAGTAAAACCAGTTTTTCAGACCATGGGGAGATCTGCGATCTGTCCATTGTTGCCATATTAGCTTATTTCCCGCCAAACTGACGTATTTTGATGGTGACTGGCGGGAAAATATTTAGTCATCCTGCCGCACGTAGATCTTGTCGTATTTTTGACGCGAAATGCTTTATCTGATAGAAATTATTTTGCTTATTTGGATCCTATTACTTTTTGTCATTTAACGAAGCTGTAATATCCAATAGTATCGGTATATTCTTTCCTTTCATAATAATTTTATTACTATCAATTTCGAAAGCCAGACAAAGGAATTTGACATATATCAATATCATTTTCCCCTCATAAGACTATAAAAGCATCATTTCTTGATTTTTAACAAGCTTGTATTGAGTCTAAGTAACACGGTTCTAGGCATTTACCCCTCCCCCCCCTCGGAAAATATCCCCCTGGAAAATACCCCTCCGTGGAAAATAAGGCTTTCCCAATTTGAGAATTTTATTTCAGCTTTTTTTTATTTTCGTAGGGGGAAGGAATTTTGGGACCTGTGTGTTATGCGCCACTCACTCCAGTTTACGCTGCATAAAATTTGAGAACACACCAGTTTGTCCCTTAGTTTCTTCGTTACTTTATAAATAAATTTGGGCTATAGATTTGCACATTAGGGAAGGGGAGGGTAAAGTATAGCGGGTCTGCATGCAAAATGTGTTTGGTACAATTATTTTACATATTATTAGATAGATAGATAGAGAAGTGTATATTAAAGCCAAATATACGGTCATGAACATAGTAAAACAACATAAATGAAAGGTATAAATAAAATAAAATTTGATCAGCGATCATCATTAAACACTTAAATGAAACGCTACATTAACCTAATAATAGTACTTTATACTTGGAAAAACGGTCATTGACATGAAAAAAAAAATTAGCACTTGGAAAAAACACTTAAATGAAAGTTTTTTTTTAATGAATACTTTTTTTTTCTTTTTTTTTTTTTAGTAAACAAAATTTCCAGATACCTCGCTATTTTTCAGCATTTTTTTAGTGGCCGTATCTAGAAAGAATTGTTTTCTGACTTCAAACTGTCCAAATACTTTACCACCACCCCCCCCCCCCCTTATGTGCAAATATATAGCCCAAACTATATATTTCCCATATATTCTGTCACTTGTCTTTGTCTTGTCTCACGCTAAGCCGAAAAAAAACAAACGAAGAAACCGGTTTGTTCTCGAGGTTTACACAGCATAAACTTGAGTGAGTTGCCCATAATACACAAGTACCAAAACTTCTTTCCCCTACGGAAATTAAAAAAATTAAACTCAAATAAAATTCTCAAATTTGGAAAGCCTTCTTTTCCACGGGTTGGGATATTTTCCGGGGGGGGGGGGGGGTATTTACAGGGGTAGTAAAGTATTTGGGAGGTTTGAAGTCAGAAAATAATTCTTTCTAGGTATATAGCCAATAAAAAATTACAGAAGAATAGCCAGGTATCTTGAAATTTTGTTAACTAAAAAGAAAAAAAACCGTATAAAGTAAACGTTTTCTTTCATTTTAGTGTTTCTTCCTAGTGTTAATTTTTTTTGTTTTTTTTTCAATGATCGTTTTCCAAGTATTAAATACTATTATTAGGTTAATGTAGAGTTTCATTTAAGTGTTTTATGATGATCGCTAATCAAAGTTTATGTTATTTGTGCCTTTCATTTATGTTATTTTTGTTATTTATGTTATTTTGCGCTGCAAGTCTTCCGTACTAGACACAGTAGCATTACCTGGAACAGACTTCGACTCCGACCACACTCTCCTGATGTCAAGGTTCAAGCTACGAATGGGAAAGTTCCAAAAAGCAACAAAAATCCCAAGATTCCAGGTGGATCTACTGCGGGATCCCGCAAAAAGCCAGACCTACACTTCCACTCTATCTGAAAAATTCCTAGAGATCCTGGAAAATCATCCTCCCTTGACCACTGCTAATGAGATACAATCCCTGACCGAGCAGGCCACATCAGCAATCATAGAGACAGCGAATGACGTCCTTGGAAGAAAAACTCCAAATTAAAAACCATGGATCACAGATGACATCATTGCGCTATGCGAGGATAAGCGATTTTTTGCAATAAATCCGACCGTCACAGTTGGGATGCTTACAAGCTCCTCAAGAGAAGAGTAGATCGAGAGATCAGAAAGGCACTATGTAAAGCCATGTGAAAAAAATGTGAAGACTGCAAAGTATCGTTCAAGAAGAAAAACAGTGCAGCTGTTTTCAAAGTGATACGCGAGTTAACCCGGAATAAAAGCTGCAAACATCAGTGATCCTGAACAAAGACCGAGATGAGATCTACGATTCAAGTATGAAACTTGAAAGATGGAAAGAACACTTTAACGATAAACTGAATCCCATAGTAGCTGTAGATCCTGAAATACTAACCCGCTTCCCCATACCCGACCACGAACTCAAACCACTACCCCCACTCAAGTCAGAAACCGAGTCGGAAGTCAAGTCGCTCAATCATGGAAAAGCCCCTTGCCCGGATGGAGTCACCGCTGAACTCGGATCGGATTAACGTTAGATCGGATGATGTAACTGATCTGTACCATGCCATTGTGTCTGCGGTGTGGGAAACCGGCCGCGTACCCCGTCAGTGGTGCAAGGCTGCCATTGTACCCATTCACAAAAAGGGGTCAAAGAAAGAGTGCGGAAACTACCGTCCGATCAACCTCACGAGCCATCAGTCACGTGTCCTGACAAAAGTCCTACTCCGACGCATACAAGCAACAACTGCCTTTGCCATTGGAGAATATTAGGCCGGCTTTTGCCCTGGAAGATCGAAAATAGACAGACATTTATCGTTTGGCAACACATGGAACGACAAATTAAATTCAACCAAGAGCTTTACCAACTATTCTTTGATTTCCGTCAGGCATTTCACCTGATCTGGTGCGAAGGACTATGGTATATCCTCCTTCACTACGGTATCCCTTATGAGAGAGTCCAAATAATCAAGAGTCTGTACGACCAGTTCCGAGGCCAAGTAATAACCTTTGATGGGTTGTCAGAAGAGTTTACAACTTCGTCAGGAGTACTCCAGGGTTGTATTTTATCACCACATCTCTTCAACCTCTTTTTAAATGCCGTTCTATCAATGATGCAGTCGGAATATGGCGCAACAATGGGAGGGGTGCTAATAGAGAATCTTGCCTACGCTGATGATACTGATGAGCTAGCCAATTCTAAACAAGAATTGCAGGCACAAGCTGATAATCTCTACGATACCACAAAGCCGTTTGGGATGAAGATCAATGCCTGCAAGACCAAAGTCATGGTAACTATGAGTCGTGAACTAGACAACCCGCCCATTATCACCATAGGCGGGAGACAGATTGAAACGGTTGACCACTTCCTGTACCTTGGTAGCCTACTCTCCTCAGATAATTGCCATAGCTCTGACGTGAAACGTCGACTTGCACTTGCTAGCTCTAGCTTCCGAAGGCTAGCCAACCTCTGGAAAAGTAATCACCTATCCAACAAACTCAAAATGCGCTTATTCAACAGTTTAGTAAGCCCCATAGTTATTTATGGATGTGAAACATGGACTCTGAAAACCGAAGACAAAATAAAACTTCTAGCTTTTGAGGTGAGATGCCTCCGTCGCATTTCTAGAATCAAATACACTGACCGAATCACAAATGTGGAAGTACGTCAAAGGCTCCAGTCCACTGAAACCATACTCAGTAAAATCAAGAAGCAACAACTGCACTGGTTTGGCCACGTCAAGCGAATGGAGCAGAGCCGCCTTCCGAAAATCGCCCTTGAAGGATCCCTCCATGGCCTTCGCCCTCGAGGCAGACCACGAAAACGATGGATGGAGTACTTCCACTTCGAAAACGTCAAGATAGCCCAGTTATCACGTATCGCACCAGATAGAGCAATGTACCGAGCCCTTACGCATGAGCTAGCAAGAGGAGTGGCCCCAAAACGTCCCACGAGGATGGCCGGGATCTAAGTAAGTAAGTATTTATGTTGTTTTACTATGTTCATGACCGTATATTTGGCTTTAATATACACTTCTCTATCTATCTATCTAATATGCAGAATAATTGTATCAAACACATTTTCCATGCAGACCCGCTATACTTTACCCCCCCCCCCTAATATGCAAATCTATAGCCCAAATTTATTTCTAAAGTAACGAAGAAACTAACGAAAAAACTGGCGTGTTCTTGAATTTTACATAGCACAAACTTGACTGAGTGGCTCATGCTACATAAGAAGCGAAATTCCTTCCCCCTCCGGAAATTAAAAAATCAAACTCAAATAAAATTTTCAAATTTGGAAAGCCTTATTTTCCGAGGGGGAATTCAACTACGTTCAACAAAATGGCTATCTTATAATTTTGATTGGATGTGTTTGAGGAAAAGGTGGGCGTGAGAGGGGGGTTAGTTGCCCTTCAATAACTTTCGACTACGGTATTAGAAAGAGCACTAGCCTTTTGAATTTCCAATCGAGGTACGACAACGCTTTCTATAAAAACCTTATATGCCCCCAGGGCATTACGACCCTTGCCCTGCGGGCTGTGGGGGAGTGTCCTCCTCAAAACATAATTTCTATCTGGAAATCAACTACGCTGAACAAAATGACTATCTAAAAATTTTAATTGGATGTGTTTGGGGAAAAAGTGGGCGTGAGAGGGGGGTTAGTTACCCTCAAATCACTTTCGCCTATTAAAAAGGGCACTAGACCTTTGAATTTCCAATCGAATGAGCCCTTTTTCAAGCTTCAACGACAAAGATTTCGATAAAAACTTATATGCCCCCAGGGCATAGCTTATAACCCTTGCCCTGGAGACTGTGGAGGGAGTGTCCTGCTCAAAGGTATAATTTCCTGAACTTTAAACTGCGTGGAACAAAAGAGCTATCTAAAAATTTTGATTGGATGTGTTTGGGGAAATGGTGGGCGTGGAAGGGGTGTTAGTTGCCTTCAAATCACTTTGGACTATTAAAAAGGGCACTAGCCATTTTAATTTCCAATCGAATGAGCCCTTTTTAAAGTTTCTACTACATCGCTTTCTATAAAAACCTTATATGCCCCAAGGGCATAATTTACAACCCTTGCCCTGAGGGCTGTGGGGGGATTGTCATCCTCAAAGACCTAATTTCCAGAACTTTCAACTACGTTCAACAAAATGGCTATCTTAAAATTTTGATTGGATGTGTTTGGGGAAAGGTGGGCGTGAGAGGGGGGTTAGTTACCCTCCAATCACTTTCAACTATTAAAAAGGGCACTAGCCCTTTGAATTTCCAATCGAATGGGCCTTTTTGAAGTTTCTACGACAACGCTTTCTATTAAAATATTATATACCCCCACGGCATAGCTTACAACCCTTGGCCTGAGGGCTGTGGGGGAGTGTCCTCCTCAAAAACATTTTCTATCTGGAAATCAGCTACGCTGAACAAAATGGCTATCTCAAATTTTGATTGGATGTGTTTCGGGAAATGGTGGGCGTGGAAGGGGTGTTAGTTGCCTTCCATTCATTTTCGACTATTAAAAAGGGCACAAGCCACTCCGATTTCCAATTGAATGAGCCCTTTTCGAAGTTTCTACAACAACTTCTTCGATACGAAGTGCCCTGGTCTAAAGGAAAAAATAATAAATAATAGATTGTGCCAACATCGATCTTATATACCCCCAGGGCATAACTTGAAACTCTTGTCCTGAGGGTTGTGGGGGAGTGACCTCAAAAACATATTTTCTATCTAAAAATCAACTACGCTGAACAAAATGGCTATCTCAAAATTTTTATTAAATGTGATTCGGGGAAAGGGAGGCTTGGAAAGGGTGTTAATTGCCTTACGATCACTTTTGAAAATTATAAAGTCCAAAAACTACTTCCATTTTCAATTGAAAGAGTCATTTTTGAAGTTTCTACGACAAGTGTTTCTACACGAAGTTCACTGGTCTAAAGGAAAAAAAAAATAAATAATACATTGTGCCAACATCGTTCTTATATGCCCCCAGGGCATAACTTAAAACCCTTGCCCTGAGGGTTATGGGGGAGTAACCTCCTCAAAAACATACGTTCAATCTTGAAATCAACTACGCTAAACAGAAGGATTCTCTAACAATATGGATGGAATGTGATTGGAATTATGGACGTGGGGGTGGGCTAGTTGCCCTTTAATCACTTTCGGCACTTAAAAAGGGTACTAGCCACTCCAATTTCCAATCGAATGAGCCCTTTTCGAACTTTCTACGACAATTCCTTCGATACGAAGTGCCCTGGTCTAAGACCAAGAAAAAAAATAAATAAATAATACATTGTGCCAACATCGTTCTTTACTTAAGAATGGTCTATGATTAAGACCATGAAAACCGGTTATTGTCTCATGTTCGCGATACAAGATCTTGAGTGTGGTGCCTATAAGACAAAGTACCCTGGTTTCTTTCCTATGAGTCTACGTAGGCCACCCTATTATGTTTTTCGTATAAAGTAGAGCCAAATTTAAATTTATTGTGACCGTTGTGCTCTTTTATTTTCGCCAGTGGTCGGTAACGCTAAATTTGGCAATTTGTTGGAAGATTTCTTATCCAAACTGAACACTATAATAAAAAAAACTTATTTCATAAAAAGTTTCTAAATGTTGGGAGATCAGAGTCACATCCAGTATGCACCTCCCCCCGAATTCTGAGATATAGTGCTAGAAGAGTATGCCTTATTTTTTCAGGTGGGTGTTATTTGGTATCGTGAACCAGTTTTTGACCAGAAGTAAATAACTACAAATTTAAGCAAAGGTAGCTCGAGTGGTTGCCCCCTTAATGAAGCCTAGTGTTCATCCTCGGAGTGCCAGATGTGCCTCAAAGTTCTGTCAGGCCTTACACTGTTCTTAGGAGCATGGCGTAAAGGTTCAAAATTGGGCTTGTTCAGAAGCAGACTAGAATCAGAAGCAGAAAAAAATGCAAATAAATATTTACCTAAAACTAACCCAACTACAGCTAGTAAGCCATGCGTGTGTCGCGGCGCGAGCCGCGACATGCGCAAATTTTTTTAACTGTAGCACTGAAAATTGTTGTGAAACACTCAAGTTTGGGCAATTTTAGCTCTTTAGGAACTGACCGTGTTGGCAGCCATGGTCTTCAAAGGTTCTGGCGTATTTTTCAAAGTCTGGCGTATTTTTTGCTACACGTTCTGGCAACACTGGATCTGTCATCAGTTATCGATCTGTGTTGATAGAAAATAGTGTCTGACCATCAAAGTATAAACACATACTGACCAAGTACTGACAAAACTCTCCAAAAGTGACCCCGCGTACCTCAGCGCCTCTAGAGGGTAAATGTTGTACTACTTAATCGCTCCGAGCCAATAAATTAAATTTAATACAGCTTTTACGCAACAAGTATAATCACCTACGGAACTTGTGATTTACTCGCCAGGTTCGCATAGGTATGGAATCGTCTCCGGAGACGCGGACAAAGGGGTCACTTTTTTTGTGTGGAGAGGATAGGTTTTGTCAGTACTTGTTGTATGTGTTTATACTTTGCTGACCATGGATGTTAAAATGACATTTTGGGATTTGCCGAGGACTGAAGAAGAGGCAATTAGACTTTTCCATGATAAGAGGGTGTTGTTCAAAACAAAACAGTGCGTCAATGGACACAGCATGACTTTATACTCTTTCGATAAAGACCCTTCTTAGTGACATTTCTGCGTTCTGGGGCGATTATTTCTAAGTTGTAGTTTTCATAATTTTTATTTAGTGCAACATGAAAAAAAACTTTTAGTTGTTTGCTATTATAGTTGTATATTTTTGGTATATTTGTTTATATTACGGTATAATATAGGGGTAAATTTTTACCACTTTCAATTGAAATATACTTGTAATTGAATAGAAAATTGTTGTGGTTTAACTGAAATTACTTGAAGCATTATGGAAGCCAGTAGCTTGAAAAATGGCTAGCTTAATTGTTGAATTGACCAATCCAAGTAATCTGTCAATTGCGCATCCCTGTACCACCGGTAATTTAGCTGGAAATCACCAAAAAAAAAATGTATCGACCAGATTCACGTTCGGGAAAAGCGATAAGAAGAAACTACCAGTGAAAGATTTTAGTGAGAAGAAAAACGAAGTTCCGATAAGGAAGATTAGTCTTTTATTCTTATCCACTCTGTCTTACGTTACGATAGGCTAAGAACAAAACGCATATTAAGTGAGGTCTTACTATTCTCTTTTTGCAGTATTTTATTTTTCAAATTTCTTTCGTCCAGCTTAGTGATTGGTGGACGAAATAAGTCGTATCCATTCTTTTAAAACTGGTGCAACTGCCAAAACTTTTTCCGTGAAGGCAAAAAACCTGTCTCTGACATTAAACTATTTTGATTTCAGCATTGATTGCTTAGTTTTCTGACTGTTGAACAGTTCATGATAATCAACTGTAAGTAAAGAACAAATCGGCCCAATTGTAGGCTAACTGGAACTCTAAAAACATGATTTTTGATAACAATTAATACTTCAAAAGAACTGTTTTTTTCAGGAATGATCGTATCCAATGGTCCTAGAAAATCGGGAGAGCGCTCGTTCGAGCCCTAGTGCCCTTTTCAAGTGACAAATAGATTGGAGGGCAACTTGCCCCCCCCCTCCCACGCTCCTTTCTCCCCAAAGACATCCGATCAAAATTTTTAGATAGTCATTTAGTTCAACATAGTCGAAAGGTTCAATAACTTTACCTCTATGGATGACATGACCCCCAGAGCCTTGAGGAAAGGGTTTCAAGTTATGCAATTTGCACACTGTTTGCATATAGTATTTGGTATTGGGAAATGGGGGAATTTTTTGCGGAGGGGATTTTCCACGGGGAGAATTTTCCGTGGGAAAGAAATTTTCCAGGGGAGATTTTTTCAAGGAAAATTTTACACAGAGGGGGAAGGGGATTTCATAGCATGATTTGAAAAATAGTCACAAATTGACTAAAAAACAAGTTCTTTTCAAATATAAAGAGAGGGGCTTTCAATGCATGAGAGGGGCTGCCCTTTCCTCATCCCATACTCTTTACGCTAAAGTTTGACTTTTGGTCCCAATTCTGTAAAGAATGAGGGAGGGTAACCGAGTAATTGTAAAGAGAGAGGGACGAGGAAGGGCAGTCCCTATCATATATGGAACAATTTCTGTTCGTTTTAAGTTTTAATGTTGCTCCTTATTTTCAGTTGAAAAAAAAACAACTTTTTTTTATTAATAGACTACCTTAAGAGCTTACCCGTTTCCATTGAAAATAGGAATTATTTTCTTAGTTAGGACTAAGAGTCGAATATTTAATTTAGCTCTACAAAAGCTGGAAACTAAAAACGTGAGAGCCAAAAGAGTTCACAAAACTTCTCGGAGGGGGGGGGGGGACAAATATTAAAAGATATATATTTGATATAGCAATATTGGATCCGTTACAAATACAACCAAGTTTCAGCTTATGTTTACTTTTGGTCATCTCAGGGAGGATAGAACTGCAACACTTGAAGTAGCACTCGGTTGAAACCTTTAAAAAGCAACTCCTGGAAGTAACTATAATAATGTTCTTCTTTTAATTGAGATATAATATCCGTATTGTCAAGGTTTTATAACTCGTCACTCTAAAGTAGGCCTATTTACTTTTTTTACATGTCTGACTTTGAAATACAGACGCCTCTTTCAATTGTCATTATCAGCGGTGTCAATTCATGAAAATATAAGGGGAGGAGGGGCAAAAAAATCCAAAATCCATTGGTGCCAATTTCGTTTTTTTTTCAATTTTTTCCATGAAAACACAAAAAAATAACACTTAAAAAATACTTTTCCAAAATCTAGGGGGAGACAAAAAAAGATCTAAGGAGAGGGTAAATTCCCCGATACCCTCCACCTCCAATTAAATTAAAGTCAACTTGGAGGAAGTGATGAATAACTTGAGAACCATGGCTAATTAGAGTAAAGCCAAGACAGATAGTCCCTGTGAGAGTCTGCAGGTTAGTGTCAGGCTGCAATTATGCTCTTCGTCAATGTTGCGGAAGGACTGTTGCTTCCAATGTAACGAAAATGGTTAATGGCCTCTTAGCAGGCTGGGGGGAAACGCAGCACAGGACAAGAAAAATGTTGAGAAAGTAAGAAATATTGATAAAATAAATTTCAGATTTACAATGATTTTCTAGCTAATATTGTAACAGAAAATTAGGTTTCAAATGTATTACTATGTTTTTTGCAATTAGTTGATAAATCCGAGCATTATGTTACCGATTAAGGAATGAGTGTATGAAAATGATTACTCCCCCATTAGAAATAATCCCGGAAGCAATATTTCTCAATTTCGTTAAAAGGTTTGTCAACAATACCATCAAAAGAATATTTTATTTCAGCACCTTCAGACCCACAATTTATATTTCAGCCTGTCAACACACAAAATTATAAAAGAGTGTCATACGATCCGTACTTCGCACAAAAAAAAGACAACCGCCAAGACAAACGATACGTCATCCTTATTGCTGGATTTTTTTAAGAATTTTTCCCCGGATCCAGGATTTTTTAGGGGGGGGGGCACAAAATAGGTTGATCCGATAAACTTACGTTATGAACAAATTTAATTAATGCAAACTTTAGTTAATTAAGTAAATTACACTACTTTAGACTACACTAGGGAGGGGCCTCGTCCCCCTGGATTCGCCACTGATTGCTGGCACTACCTGTACTAAAAGAAAAATTATTCATAAAACTGCAAGAAAACTTACCCTGATTCGTGCCTCTAATCTCTCCTTTGCTTCACTGGCTTGATCTGTTGGTGAATTTTGCAACCGAGTTCTTTGTTCTTTGCACCAATCCACATGTCTGTCGAAAGACTTAATCCCAAAACTTCTTTCACAGTGGGGACAAGGGGTAACATCGTCAGGAACAGATTGAAAAACATTCACAGATCTCTTTTTAAAAGTCGGTCCAATCACTAGCGCTGAAAGACCGGGAGCTGCACTTCCTTTCGCAGCTCTTACACTTTGTATTAAATCATTATGTTGTTCTTTCCACTTGGACTGTCTCTTCTTTGCTGGTGTCAACGAGCTATAAGATCGTTTCGTTGGAGCTGAAGGTGAGGTGGGCGATGAAAACTGCAGTTCAGTCCCTTGCAATCTTTGCTTCGATGAATCAAATACAGGCCTTTTCTTCTGAGCATTTTTCTCACACACGGATTGATGTCTAGATAATGAGTCGGGTTTAAAATTTCTTCCACATACAGAACATGGTAAGAGGAAAAAGTATCCCGGCTCTAAGTCTAAAATAAAAAATTGATAAGTGGTTATGTGAAAGACTAAAATTTTATTAAATGAAAAAATTGAAATTTACCAAATGGAGGGGACTAAATCACCTTCCCCAGGGCTTTTCCAAAATAAAGCCAGGAAATATACAAACGTTTTACAGTTCAAAATTTGGTACACAGCTTACGGAGAAACAAATCCTGAAGCTAAGCAAGCTACAGCCTTTTGTGTTGCGGAGCAACACTGCTGATTGTGTTGCTGTCTTATTTCGTAATCAGTGGTCTACAGCTCGGTAAAGACAAGACAATAAAATTTGAAGATTTTTTGGGGTATGGCTGTCATCCAAACGGAGAAAAATATCGTCAGAAGGTGACAAGGTTTCCAATAGTTTTCCAGACATAAAATTGAAAAAATCGTTTCTACCAAATAGTATAAACAAGAAGCAAAATGTAACTGTCCCAACCCTGAGAGTAAACTTCTTTGGGATAATTTAACGTCAGACTCGGATAAAGCACAAAAGTATCTCTTCGAGCCTGGAGATCAAAAATCCTAGGTCTCTTCCATATATCTAGGACAAAAATTTACAAAGGTCAATATAGCAGTTTCGAATTGCATGTTTTAAATGTGGTTTTCAATTTTTATCAAACTGTCTGAAATGTCAAATTCATATAAAGTTGGGATCCATAAGCAGACTGAAACAAGTCCAACTGTGACCTGATTCATAGGTGGGGAAAGAGAGAGGGTTTTCAAGAACCTTCCCACTTGCACATTCACCTAAAGGGGTTGTCACATCTCAACCAAATTTTATACAAATTAAAAAAAAAAAATGTGTTCTTCTTATGGCTCTGGGTGTTCCAACACATTCTGATGTTAGCAACGGAAAGAATAGAGGTTCCTCTGAATTCTTATTATCAGTACTTCCATGTGAAGGGGCTATCAAACCTCAATCAGACATGGTCGGAAACAAGAGTCAGTGTGCTGGTTGTGCCTTTTTGAAGTCCTAGCCCTGCCTGACCGATGGGGGATGTGGGCCACTAAATTCTTAGAACAGTAAAGGAGTTAGTCATAAGGACACTTGCCAGAAGAGCTTGTTGGGTTTTACTGAGACTTGGTGAAACGTAAGAACTAATGTCCTAGTTATGTCCTTTGGGGACTAGGACTTGATCCAACCTTTTTCCGGAAGGAAAGAAGAGGGACCTCAAAATTCTTATCATAAGGAGATCTAGTAGAAGGGGCAATGAGATCTCAGCCAAGCTTTGTCGGAAGCAGAAGTAACTCTTGTGATCATGCAATTACCAGAAAGGGTTATCACATCTTAACGAAACTTGGTGGTTTGTAAGAGCTAATGTCTTACTAGCACTTCTTAGATATTAGTTCCTTCCAATAACCGAAGGGTTTCTCAGATCTCAACCAATCTTAGCCTAAAGTTACAGTTAATGTCTTAGGCATGCCTTTTCATATTCCGGGATCGATTCAACCTCTCCAGAGGAAGAGGCAAAGGGTGCCTAAATTATCGTCATAAGCATTTCTACCGGATGATACGTCCAGTCCAGACCAATCTTTATAGGAAGCAAGACTGAGGCTCATCGCTGTGTCTTTTTTAAGGTATACGTATGATCCAATCTCTGTGGGTGGAGGGAAGGTATCAAAATCTCGTCAACAAAATGTTGCCCAACAGCTAACGCTGTTGCGTCGATTCCCCGTGCTCGATCATATAACTGTTATCAACGGGCTACATTCTAGTCATCCACAACTACAAGAATAGTCTTTCAGATCTTAGTTTAAATTTGGTTTGGGTTACCAGATAATGCTTTTGTTGCGCTCTTCGAGTGTTCCAGTTCAAACTATGGACCCAGTGCCGTGTGTTGCTCCGTAAGTATAACCCATGGATAACCTTTGTTTTAAAACTTCACTGGACCTCAACACTGGAGGTCCAGTTTTTGTATTTTGTTTTAACAATTTGGCTGATCTGTAATATTTCGATATTGCTGAATATGATCGTTAATTTTTGTTCATTTCACGTTCCATTTCTTAATTCTTAGTAAATTTCTGCTCGAGCTAGATAAAAATTTTATATAAGTTAATTTGTGGTTGTTTCGAGTTCTAAATTTACTTTTTCATTTTAGTGCCAAAACTTGCTTTTACTTTCCTTTAATTCAATAAAGGACGGGTGATACTCTAGCCCAGTGGTTCCTAACCGATTTTTGGACATGCCCCACTTAGGAATTCCTAAAATCATGCTGCCTTCCTCGTGATTATTTGAATTATGTTATTAAAAATTTTACTTGTATTCACCTGAAGGAATCTTAAAAAGCCACTAACTTGGTATCTTTTTTTATTGATCCTCTAAGTATATTTTACACTAATGAAAAATACTGTCGTGATACAACACTTTTTATACAATGTTTAAAGTCATTGCAATACTATCATGTGCCTTTTTATCTTTTTAAATCTATATGAATGTGACGCCATTCACATGAAAAACGTTTCTTTTTTTCAAAATTAAGGCTCTAAAGTATAGTCTGCCAAAGGGTGCACGTCCTGCCGATGACCGGTAATATAAAATATTACCAGGTCCCACCGGTAGGTCATGCACCCCACACTGGGAATCAAGGCTCTAGCCATTGAGGAGCCGTCAAACCAATTTTGTTTGTAGTTATTTCTGTTCGTTTTAAGTTTGCATTCATTGTTCAGTGTAATTTATGTTCATTTTAGGCTTGTCTTCATTCAAAATAATTCCCGTTCGTTCAAGGTTTGCTATATAACAAAAATTACTATTAATATACCACCAATATATTAACCTAATACTAATATAATATTAAAATTAATATACTATAATAGAAAAATGAATCAATAACGCTCCTTTTAAGTCTTATTTTCACTCTTTAATTTTCGTGAAAAAAAAAATGTTCAGCCCAGACTGTGTCAAAGAATCACATCACGAAAATGTGTACGTGAAGGTGCTTTTCAGACAGCTGACCTACCCCTCCTTGTATACGAACCCGGGAGCACCTATGAATAAACACTTTGCCAGAAATAATCACATTGATTTATATAAATTCCGTAGCACTGAAATGCAAGGGAGCATATCTAATAGAACAATAACATGACACTTCTTTTAGTTTGAGACAACAAACCAGTCCATGGCTGCAGCGGTAGCTACAACCTAGTATAGAGTCGGCCCATAGTAACAAAAAAGTAAGAAAATCGATTTTGAGGTACTGGCGAGAGAAAATTCCCCAATTGGAAAATAATTCCTATTGCCAGGATTTGGCATAGTAATGTTTTATGTTCAGAAAAGGAGATATCCAAGTATTTTGAAAAGGAATCTGAAACCCTTCGAAAATGAGGTCTGATCGGAAAAGAGTTTATCATTTTTCCTTCTCTTTTAAAATCACTTTCGAACTATTAAGCTAGAAAAATCATTCAGGAAACTAATCTTTCAGAACTTATTCCGGTACTGGTGCATTATACGGACACTTCTAAAAAGTCAAGTTTGGTTAATGCTAATGAAATAAAATAGGATGAATATATAATAGTTTGGAGACAAATTTGGGCTATATATTTGCACACTAGGGGGGAGGGGAGGGGTAAAATATACCATATATTAGCCTAAATACGTAACCAAACCTAACCTAACCTAAGTATTCCCCCCCTAAACCCCAAAAAACAGTTTAAATATCGTAAACGCAATGAAAACTGCACTTTGCATTCAATTTCTCAATAGCGGTCTCTTGAAAATAACCAGTATGGCAGGTTTCGTCTCTCATTAGCATATAGAAGTGTCCGCATAAAGCACCTGTTCCCTTATTCCTTTACTTGACCTAGAATCATTACATATTCTTTTGTGGGTATGTTCTACTTTTTTCTATAAAAATAACTGTCATCTTCGTAATCCAAAAAATAATATTGAAATTCCTTTTACTACGTCTGTAAGGTCAGCTTTCAATCCTGTTCGAAGGTCCTACTCAATCAGCTCGAAGGTCCAATTACTCTTATAGGTTGTTAAAAAAACGGTACTCTTGCATTATGCGGGCCTTTCGGGTTAACCGCTATAGAGTAGGCAATGATAGCGTGGTTTCATTGCGTATACGATATTAAACCGTGTTTTTTTTTGGTTTAGGGGGGGGGGGGTAAAGGTACCTAGATTAGGTTAGGTTACGTATTTAATATATGCTATGCTTTACCCCCCACCCCCTCAATGTGCAAATATATAGCCCAAATTTGTCTCCAAACTATTATATATTCATCCTATTTTATTTAATTAGCATTAACCAAATTTGACTTTTTACAAAGGCCCGCATAATGCAAGAATATCAAAAAAACTACTTAAACTTTTTACGTTTTAAGTAGTTATTTCTTTTTTTCTTATGCGTAGGATTCCCTGGAGTCTCTTTAATTTACTGAATTCACTTAACTTGTCTAATCTATCTATTTTTGTATTCTTTTTTTCTTTTCTTTGCAAGCGACTTTTTTCTCTGAGTAAGTGACTCGTATGTCTACCCCTGCTTTACAGGCCAAGGAGTCTTTGGGGGAGTGGGTTTATAATATACTATCGCATGTGTAGTTCATCATGAATAAATCTTATTTTATCTTACCATCTAGCATATTCGAAATCCTTTGATCAGATATTAAAAGGTTTAGTGGCACAGATGTGTCGCTTTTATATCTTCAAAAAAAAAAAAAAAATCAGATTTCGTAAAAGAAATTAAAGGCTTGAATTTAAATATGGGTTTGAATGATGTGTTGGCTTGAAGAATAAACCCCACACACTTGTCTTCCATAGAAGTTAAGCTTGAGTGCTTTCCAAATAAACAGTGATTTTTTCTGGCCATGTTTATATATCTCTCTTCTCATTTTGCAAGTCATCTTTATTAGGTATGAAATCGAGTGTTATCCAGTGTACCAGTAACTTTATGAAGGTCTAAAATGATTATAAAGGTTTACTAAAAAATTATACATACTTGGCTCTCAGAATTTTTTTTAATCGTTCTATTGTTCATACTTGGCACTTTGGCAAAGAAGGTTGCCGATCACTGAGCTAGGGAAACGACACTTTTAGTAATGGCTCTACAGCCCCAACTAGGGTCTGGAAAGGTAGTTTCAAGCTTCTACCTCCATTCCTACTATAGCCTACTTGTCAGGGTTTGAAGATTTTGTGAAGACCTGTTTTAAATAATTCTGTATGGATATTCCCCCTGAAAATGAAAATAAAACACTATAATTCCTTATTCAGCATTCTTTTCAAATATAATCTTTCCTACCATGGCTATTGCCCCCCTCCCCAATGTGATCAGATACAGCCTTAGGCTATATACAAAACTTATTCGAAAATCTATATTAAATGAAAGGAACAATAAAAATATGATTCATGGAGATTTTCTGCATCTCGTAACGTAAGAATTGTTTTGGCTATAGCCAGCGGTATCAATTCACAAAAAATATGCAGGGGGGGGGGGTAAACGTAATTTTTAAAGTCTGGGGGGATTTGTCGGTTTTTTCAATCTGTTCAATTACATTACCCAAAAATGACATTTTTCAATGAAAATGCCCACCAAAAAGGTATTTTCCCCTGCCCCCTCCCAATTGACGCCATCGCATATAGCTAAGACTATACCTGGCCCCATTAGGGGTTTAGGGGAACGCAATTATCCCGGTCGTGACTATTGTAATTGGAAAGAGTGTTGAATGGGGAATTGAAAGGCACTACTCTTTTGTGAGTAAAGCATTTCCTTTTCAGGAGGAATTTTCATGCAAGATCATCCTTGACAATTTTGGAAAACAACAAGTTTGCCAAATAATTAGCTTCTTTTAGACTCGAGGCCTCGGTAAAATATTTCTGAGTATTAGAGCCAGATTCTAAACCAAGTTTGAGCTAAGTTTAATTGGATAGCGCACTGTGTTTTTGTATATGAACCGATGTTTAAATAATCTTACTAATAAGATGAACATTCAAATAATAAGATGAACATGCTACTCCATATGCCTTTTAACACTGATTCCAAATATAATCGCTACCCTCACAAGTACACTCCAGCACCCCTAATGGGGCCAGAGATGAATCTGGTTTTTTTCCCCACTAGCCTACTTAGATAGGTAGTATGTGAATGCACCAATCGATACGTCTTTTTATGCTCTTTCCAAATACATTAGTCGCTTACTTTGCAAATTTTATTTCAAACCCTTGAAAGAATCTTTAAAGTAAAGCCTTGTTCCTTATTAGCCTATTGGCCAATACAAAATGTAGCCTAAGCAAATATTATGAAAACTACTTAAAAACAGTCACAAATACTTACTCATATCAGAAATAAGAATACATTGCTCCAATTAACCCACTCCTATATAAAGTTGTCTTTTTTGGTACTTTCCATGAAGAAATTGGAAAAAAATTATCCCCGCCCCACTAAATTTTGAAAAAAAGATTTTTGGTAAATATATACATCAGAATTGGGTTGGCCACTTTTTAAGGAAACCTACTAGACAAATAAAGTAGTAACATTACATTCCTTATTTTATGTTATTTCCAAGTATCATGGTTACTTTTCTAACAATGCACGCCGCTTCCTGGTGGTCCCTGATACAGCCTTAGGAATATACGAAAAATAAAGAAAACACTAAAGCAATCAAATTCTTACTTTATAACATGCAGGACGTTTCTATCAATCACATGATCATGCTTCCTTCCATTGTTATCTATTTTTTTTTAATAATTTCTAATACTATTTTATCCACATTCCATTGTAATTTACTCAGGCGACAATAAATTTCACCAAGTCGAGACTGAAGAAACTCGTTTGAACAAAGAGCCTGTGACGCACCACGGGATTAAATTAACAGAGAAATATAGGTAGAAATGCATTATGCGGGCACCGCGAAAGACTGTATCAAGGAAACCAGTCACGAAACCCGTCAAACGGGCTATTTGCAAGAGACCGCTATAGATAAATGATGGCAAAGCCGAGGTTTCTCAATGAGTTACAATATTTAAACGACTGTTTTTTGGGGCTTTAGAGGGGGAAAAGGTACCTAGGTTAGGTTACGTATTTAATATATGCTATGCTTTATTCCTTCCCCCACCCCCCAATGTGCAGATATATAGCTCAAATTTGTTTCTAAACTATTATGGTACTTATGTATTAAACATACTCTTTTGGAAATCAATCACGAAAAACCCGCCCATTCAAGAGACCGCTATAGAGTAATGCAATGCAAGGCGTGGTTTTCATTGTGTTAAAGATATTTAAACCGTTGTTTTTTGGGGTTTAGGGGGGGGGGAGGTACCTAGGTTAGGTTAGATTACGTATTTAATATATGCTATGATTTACCCCCACCCCCTAATGTGCAAATATATAGCCCAAATTTGTTTTTAAACTATTATGCATTCATCCTATTTTATTTTATTTCATTAGCATTAACCAAACTTGGCTTCTTTAGCAGTACATAAAAGAGTACGTTTAATACTTAAGTACCAGTATTATTTATTCATCCTATTTTATTTTATTTCATTAGCATTAACCAAACTTGACTTCTTCGCGGTGCCCGCATAATGTACCAGTACCGAAATTTATTATTAAGGCGACATCTTGGACCTTCAGGAGGGATGGGGTGCATTGTCAGAGAAGCGACCATGATATTTGGAAATAGCATAAGATAAGGAATCTAGTGGTACGGAACTGCTTCTATTTGGTCAGTGTGTTTCTCTTCACAAGTACCCCCCTCCTTCTTATTTTTGTGAGTTGACGCCAATGACTATATATATTTATCCATCAGAAAGGAGGGTGGGGTGTTGTAAAGTAAAGCAATAAGCGTTTTGGAATGAAATAAATAAGCAACCAATTTGTGATTGTTTTAAGGTAGTTATTAGAATTTCTGGTGTCCAGTTGCTAGTAAAGAACAAGGGGTCACTCTGGGGGCCCATTCTAGTTTGCAGGAGTTTAAATTACTGACATAGCTAAGAAATAGATACAACTTTAGAGTCAGAATTGCATCCTGAATCTACATATAATATTCGTTTGCAACAGAAATGAACTTTATCCCCTCCCACAATGTGCTAATATATAGGTTATCCTGAATTGGATACTTGTATGATATAACCCCGACCTAATATCCTTCATCTAAGTAGAACTTATTTCTCCGACACTCAATCCTAATGAAATATACCTAAGTATGATAAAAATATAATACTTTAGAAACAAATTTGGGCTAAATTTTTGCACATTAGGCGGGGGAGGGGGTAAATTAAAGCGGGTCTGCAGGCCTAATGTGTAATGTACAATTATTCTACATATTATGAAGTAAGAATTGTTTTCTAACTTCACGTTTTCCACATACTTTTCGCCCCCCCCCCCCTAATGTGCAATTATATACTACTACTACTACTACTAACAACTCACCGCAGCACCAAGCCACCTGAGGCCAACACAGCTTTGCACGCTCCTCCTCCATCCCAATCTATTCAAAGCCTCCCTGGTACTTATGTTTTAGGTGGTACCCACGCGATATATTGTGCTAAAGGAAACTAGTCAAACGGGTATCTGTCAATAGAGAAATGGATCGCAAAGCGTGGTTTGTCATTGCGTTTACAGTATTTAAACTATTGTTTTTTGAATTTACGGGGAGAAAAGGTACCTTGGTTAGGTTAGGTCACGTAATATATGCTATGCTTTACCCAACAAACCCCTCCCCACCCCCCTAATGTGCAAATACACAGCCCAAATTTGTTTCTAAATTATATTTTCATCATTTTTCGTTTTATTTCATTAGCATTAACCAAACTTGACTTCTCGCGTGGATACCAGCTAATACATAAGTACCGCCTCCCTTTTTACACCCTCCCAGGAAGTGGTACTTGCGCATTATATCCAACACAGGATAGAAGTCAAGTTTGGTTAATGCTAATTAAATAAAATAAAATAGGATGAATATATAATAGTTTAGAAACAAATTTGAGCTATATATTTGCACATTAGGGGGGGGGGTGTAAAGCATAGCATATTTTTTTTAAATACAGTACTTGTGCATTATACAGTACCCATCGTTATATACGGTACAAGGAACTACTAATGGAAACCCATCAAACGGATATTTACAAGAGATAAACGGATGGCAAAGCGTGATTGCTAATTGCGTTTACAATATTTAAACTGTTGTATTTTGGGGTTTAGCGGGGGAAAGGTACCTAGGTTAGCTTAGGTTACGTATTTAATACATGCTATGCTTTATCCCACACCCCTCCCCCTCTAATGTTGAAATATATAGCCCAAATTTGTTTCTAAAGTATTATATATTCATCCTATTTTATTATATTTTATTAGCATTAACCAAGCTTGACTTCTTTCGTGGGTACCGTATAATACACAAGTACCTTAAATACATAACCTAACCTAGGTACCTTTTCCCCCCTGAACCCCAAAAAACAACAGTTTAAATATTATAAACGCAATTAGAAATCACGCTTTGCAATCCATTTATCTCTTGCAAATACCCATTTGATGGGTTTTCGATTAGGGTAAAATTCTACTTTAGCTACTTTTGGCTATCATGGAGGGGGGTTAGGTTAGGAAAATGAAACTTTCAGGGATGGGTCTACAGGCTAAAGTATGGACCGGGAAGGTATTTTGAAGTACTTATCTCCACTCCTTCTCCCTCTAAAGGGTCCTGTTGACCTCTAAAAAAATGTTTGTTATAAAAGTTAAAAATAGATCTTCTGCTTAAATGAAGTACAACAAAATTGTTTTTAGCTTCACAACTGTGCTCTATCCCAATTTATAACATTTTAAATATATGCAAATACATCTCCTAAATTTTGAAAAAAACATTGATATGGCTTAAAACTCTACTCAAATAGCAGGAATTGCATTTAAAGAACTAAAGCCACAGAAAAAAAACTGATAACTGAAAATTAAGGGAAAATGTTGTTTTGTCAAAATTTCAATAGGTATAGACATGTCATGTAGGCAACTTTCAGGACCCTCTAGAGGGAGAAGGAGTGGAGGTAGGTACTTCCAAATACCTTCCCGGGACATACTTTAGCCTGTAGCCCCATCCCTGAAATTTCATTTTCCATACCTAACCCCTTTCCAAGAAAGCCAAAAGTAGTTAAAGTAGAATTTTACCCCTTTAAATCTTTCTTTATGCCGTCCTCCCACCACAGACGAGGACGACCTGCTTTTCGTTTAGCCCTAGACGGTTGGCCGAAAAGGACAATTTTCGGCAATATGTCATCCTTCATCCGCAGAACGTGCCCTAGCCATTTCAACCTTTCTCTCATTATAAATACATTCTTAGACCACACTGGCTGGCTATACATGACAAATGAAACTCAGAGAGGAAAGAAACTGACAAAATGAAAAATAAAATCAAAAAGGGTGAAAAAACGAGGATTTTCTCAGCCAGTGGAGAGCCATGAAGAAGAAGAAATAAGAAGATATTTCGAGAAGGACCTCTGCCAAGTCGTCCTCAGTGCTAAACAAAAAAGAAGAAAAAGAAAGAAACAAAAAACCAAAATCTAACCTTTCGAAGTTTACCTTACAAAGACAGAACAGACACTTTGTTCTTTGTTCTTCTGTCTTTGTAAGGTAAACTTCGAAAGGTTAGATTTTGGTTTTTTGTTTCTTTCTTTTTCTTCTTTTTTGTTTAGCACTGAGGACGACTTGGCAGAGGTCCTTGTCGAAATATCTGCTTATTTCTTCTTCTTTATGGATCTCCACTGGCTGACAAAATCCTCGTTTTTTCACCCTTTTTGATTTTATTTTTCATTTTGTCAGTTTCTTTCCTCTCTGAGTTTCATTTCTCTCATTATAGCCCTAGAAAACGGGATTGAACCACATTTTTCGTACAATCTACTGTTTGAAATACGGTTAGTCAGCTGGGTACCAAGAACAATCCGTAGGCAATTTCTCTAGATAACATCTAGCTAATCTTCATCCGCTTTTCGGAGCGTCCATGCTTCAGGGCCATATTTGACCACTGTCAAAATCCTGGGGTGGGGGGCAAAGTTGGAGCCAATTTTCCGAAATCAAGTGAAAATGACGGTAAAAACTAAAAAAAGCCATTTAGAACCACAAAGGTACTATTTAGTACTATAGAAGTACTATAAAGGTAAATATGTGCTAAAAAAACTGATCTGTTTCAGTTGATGCTTGAATTATGCATGTTTATCTTAGTTTTGATAAGATTTTGGAAGAAACTAAATTTCAGCTGGGGGCAAACGGGGGTGTAGGGGGGCCAAACCGAGGTCTGGGAGGGGCAGTTGCAACCCCCCCCTTCCCCACAGCAAGTTACACTACTGCTTCTACGCAGTTAAGTAATGGAAAAAACTCGAAATTTAACAGGTCAGATAGACCAATAACTCTAGGCTATGTACAAAATTGTGCTTAATTTACTGGTCTTCATTTTTCTTTTGGTTGGCGTACTTGTTAATTAACTCAAGAATTACGCTCTGTAAGATCTAAGAAAACCAGTTCTATAGCCACAAAGACAAGTCACGGGTGACAGATTGCATTGGACTTATAATTTAGGCTATATATTTGCACATTCGGGGGGTGGGGGTAAAGTAAAGCGCATCTGCATGCAAAATGTGATAGCTGCAATCATTCTGCATATTATGAAGTAAACGTTGCTTTCTAACTTCACCCTGTCCAAATACTTTACCCCCCCCCCTAATGTGCAAACATATAGTCCAAAAACTATGAGTCCAGTGCATTCTGCCACCCGTCACTTGTCTTTGTGGCTATAAAACGGGTTTTCTCAAATCTGACAGAGCGTAGGCTAATTCTTGAGTGTGTTCCGTTTAATTAACAAGTACCTTTCTTTTTTTAGCTTATTTCTCATAAACAGTTGGTTAATAATGTCAAATAAAGACAGTGTAAAAAAAAAATACCTAATAAAAAAAAACAGACAAGGTTTTGCATATAACCTAGGGCTATAGCTGGCATTATTAGGAGGATAGATTTCATTTGCGAGGGTAGCGCTTATTATAGCCTACTTGCATGGGCGTAGGCAGCATATTGTCTAGGGAGGGGGGCAGTCGATAGTGTGATAGAGGGCCTTTTATCAACTGCTTTTCCAACCATCTGCTTTTTCAGCCATACCTAATATAAATTTGAAGGTCTAGGGGGGAGGGGGCAGCTGCTCCCCTTTCCCTACGCCCATGCCTACTTGGAATCAGCGGTAAAAGGCGCATCACGTGGTAGCCTATTTTCATGTTTTAGCTAGCGAATAAATCGAGAAAACAAGAAATAAACCCTTTTTTTCTACCTGTTGTCTGTTCTATACCATAAATTAACCAACCATTTTTTAAGTTTTTGAGACATCAGCATTCAGGAGGGGTGAGAAAAAAGTAAGTTTCTAAGAAGAATTGAACAGACCTTGTTCGGCAGGCGTTTCCTTCAAGTCATCACTGACATCAGCACTTTTATCCACATCTTCACTGGTCATTGCTTCCATACTCACTAATATCTAATTTGATTATTATCCCCACCCAACCAACATATAAGGAGGGAAAGTACTACAAGTAAACACTAATTCGAACAACATGTGCAGTCATTCATCAACCATCTCTAACTGAGTGACTGATGTTGCTTTACGAACGGCCCAAAAATGTAACTTGTAATTCCACATGACTCGCTCGAGAGATGCTAATGACTTGTTGTTGCATTGTTTGATTAGGTTTTTTTCTCTCCTCTTTTTATTATTCCTCTCGTGTATTTGATAAGACATAAAACTCTTTGGCTGATAAGTAAATCTTTGCTTGTTTACCTTCATTAAAAACAAAAAAAAGCTCGAAGAGGTACATTTTTGACATAGGTAAATTTATATCCCTAGATTATAATAAATTTTGTAATCCAGGCAGGATCACAATGGAGTGAGTTGTCAGTGCCTAGGACCAAATTATCATTTCTTCCTAAATTTCCACAATTTTCAATATAATTTGTTTGATTAGGGAGAGGTGGGGTAAGTTGATTCAGATTTCAGGCACGTAAACAGAATCTGATTTGTAGTGGGAGGGACGACTTTGAAACCGTACTTGTATATTATATGCAAAGCAGTCGAGTTTACGCTGTGTAAAACTCGAGAACAAACCGGTTTCTTCGTTAGTTTCCTTCAGCCACAGTTTATATAATTAGCAGTATGATCTTTCCCTATCTCACCCATTACAAAAACCCGGACCGAGGTGCGAGTGCTCCAGAGAACCTATAAACATAAGCGACATTAGATCTTTTCGCGGGTAGACAAGTAAGATCTCTCTTGAACGCGAAACTTGGCTTCATCGTTGGAACACTAATTTTGAAGAAACTAATTTTAAATTAATTTATTCCAATACATACATAAAAATCGGTAATTAGTAGTGCAATATTATTATTAGACGTTTTTAGGAATTAAAAGTAGGTTTCGATGTCTCAAGTTGGTTTCAAAGGCATTTTGAGAAAGTTTCTGCCAAAATACGTGTTCCAGGGTAATTGGACCGCTGATGGCAGATCAAATGAGAGGAGCTGTTTGTACGCGCCGATATAAATATATATATATATATATATATATATATATATATATATATATATATATATATATATATATATATATATATATATATATATATATATATATATATATATATATATATATATATATATATATATATATATATATATATATATATATATATATATATATAAAATTAGTTCAGATATTTATAGGAATTACAAGTAGGTTTCGAAGTCTCGAGTTGGTCTCAATCCGGAACCCTTATCGCTAGCTAAATTCACAAAGTGCAAAGATTTTCAAACAAAGGTGTTTATTGTTTAAAGTTCAGGAAAGGTCTGACCATTTCATACGAAAACATTGATTGAAAACGAAACTAGTCTTATCTCGGCTCTCCGCCAAAACAGGTAACTAGACTTTTCAAGTATCACAGGAACTACAATCTGAGAATATAAATATCATGACGTGAAAACAAATTGATAAACCATCCAGTTGCGGATCCAGAGGGGGGAGGGGTACCCCCTAAAGTATTCTAAAGTAGTGTAATTTACCTAATTAACGCAAGTTTGCATTAATTAAACTTGCTCCTAGCGTAAGTTTATCGGATCAACCTATTTTGCGCCCCCCCCCTAAAAAATCCTGGATCCACCCCTGAAACCATCACACCTATTCCACCACTTATTAGAAGAAAAACAAATCCTTATTTTTACAAATTTCATCAACCCCCCACCCCCTTCTGTATAAAATCTACATAAGCCAATCAGTTGAGTCCATCGTATATAAATAATAGATTGTCATAATTTGTATAAAAATTAAGTCAAAGCTATGAGATGGGACAGTTGCAAACCACTCGGCCGGCTCACCAAGTTTTTTTCGGCTTTCACAATTACGAATAATGCGCTTTCTAACCATTTCTCATTGATTGACGCAAACACACTAGCCCATAAATGCACAAATAAGTGGGAGAAGCTTTTTGTTCGCACCGAGAATGAAGAGCCAGAAACCATCTGCGGTAAACTTACTGCCAATTATATAAACTGTGCCTTCAGCTTAGCGTGAGACAAGACAACCAAGGGACAGAATAGATGGGAAATATGTAATTTGGGCTATATATTTGTACATTAGGGGGAGGGGTAAAGTATTGGACAGTTTGAAGTTTAAAAACAGTTCTTACTGAATGATATGCAGAATAATTTTACCTAGTACAATTTGCATGTAGACCCGCGATACTTTACCCACACCTCCCTAATTTAAAATATATATATAACCTAAATTTGTTTCTATAGTATTATATTTTCATCATATTTTGTAATACTCCATTAGGATTGAGCGTAAAAGACAGAGGTTCTAACTAAATGAAGCATTTGAGTGTTTGGCGTGTAATACACAAGTACCTTTGAAACAAATGCAAAAAAAACGACAAATTGTATGGAAAATCTAGAAAATTATTTGAAAAACCTCTAGATTCCAATCAGAATGGGCCCAAGGGCTCCATTTGCGCATGCTTGCTTTATTTTGACCTTTTTTTCCAAAATGAAGTCCCACTGAGGTTTCTGATGTAGGTATCTAGCAGTGCCGTCAATTGGAGGGGCAGGGGGCTTGCGTCTCCTAGATTGCCACCTCCCATCTTAGATTTTGAAAAATACCTTTTCCGTGTATTTTTATTGAAAAACGCCTATTGGAAGTATGTTTTTTTATTGAAAAATACCTTTTTTGGCATTTCATTGAAAAAATTGACAACTTTGCCCCCCCCCTTTAAATCGGAAAGTATACTTTGCACTAACCCCCCCTCCCCATCCTCCTCCTAGATTTTCAGATAAAGAAATACGCGATATATTTGACATTCAGAAACTAAAAAACACTGACAATTTTTCATAGTAACAGTGAATCAAGCTTTCCCGGTTTTCTGCTACTAATTACTGATTGCTCTTCAATTCTCCCAGAAAGTTGTATGACAGCATAAGCAATGTCTTATACAATTTTTTACTCGTCTTGTACAATTACAAGATTTTTACTGTAATTGTACGCCCTTTTTTGTGGCGCCTTTCCAGACTTATGAGCTAGAGAGCAAATGTTAAAGGAAATAATTATCATCGAAACTCCTAGCTTTTCCCTTCATTTTTAACTAGCAGGATACAAATGACCGATGTGTAAGAAGGGAAGTACGTACAATTTCAGGAGCCCAAAGAAAGAAACAAAAAACCAAAATCTAACCTTTCGAAGTTTACCTTACAAAGACAGAAGAACAAAGAACAAAGTGTCTGTTCTGTCTTTGTAAGGTAAACTTCGAAAGGTTAGGTTTTTGTTTTTTTTACTTTCCTTTTCTTCTTTTTTGTTTAGCACTGAGGATGACTTGGCAGAGGTCCTTGTCGAAATATCTGCTTATTTCTTCTTCTTCATGGTTCTCCACTGGCTGACAAAATCCTCGTTTTTTCACCCTTTTTGATTTTATTTTTCATTTTGTTAGTTTCTTTCCTCTCTGATTTTCATTTCTCTCATTATAGCCCTAGAAAGCGGGATTGAACCACATTTTTCGTACAATCTACTGTTTGAAATACGGTTAGTCAGCTGGGTACCCAGAACAATCCGTAGGCAATTTCTCTAGATAACATTTAGATAATCTTCATCCGCTTTTGGAGCGTCCATGCTTCAGAGCCATATTTGACCACTGTCAAAATCCTGGGGTGGGGTGGGGCAAAGTTGGAGCCAATTTTCCGAAATCAAGTGAAAATGACGGTAAAAACTAAAAAAAGCCATTTAGAACCACAAAGGTACTATTTAGTACTATAGAAGTACTATAAAGGTAAATATGTGCTAAAAAAAACTGATCTGTTTCAGTTGATGCTTGAATTATGCATGTTTATCTTAGTTTTGATAAGATTTTGGAAGAAACTAAATTTCAGCTGGGGGCAAACTGGGGTCTAGGGGGGCCAAACCGAGGTCTGGGAGGGGCAGTTGCACCCCCCCCCCCTTCCCCACAGCAAATTACGCTACCGCTTCCGATGTGTAATCAAATGACCGATGTGTAAGAAGGGAAGTACGTACAATTTCAGGAGCCCAAGCCGGGCACAAGCTTAAGAATTATTTTTTTGAGGGGAAGGTTGACGACATAAAATGAATTTTTTCTAAAGTTGAACAGGAAATGCCCGGAAATTCAGGAAACCGTAGGATTTTGGAGAAGGCCTGGGCTTGGCTCCCCCTTGTGCATGTCCCTCAATCGAGCCTCAAAGGGGTCAACACGGATTTTTTATGCTGGTAATATAGTTACAAGGTATCTTTAAATTAACAATTACATTTTATCGAAATTTTTCATGACTTCTTTGTTCCACAGGAAAAAAGTTGAAAATAAAAAGGATTCGCTGTCCAAAACTTTGAGAAAATTTATTCCGCAGTATACAATCCCAAAACTTAATATTATCCGGCCACTGTTATGACCTGTCACATTCAATTGCATTTGTACCGCATTAAAAACTATGGAAAGGGGTCATGAAGAAATTCGTCCCTAGGACCCTGGTTTGGCTCCAAATGACTCTGCGGCAAGAGGGATTGTAAAATCGGAATAAGTGGGGGGCCTAACTGTTCCACACTTATAGGGCTCGACCGCTTTGCTACGAATCTTTTTCTTGATAATAAAAAGATGGTACTCAGAAACCGCCCGGTGAAGTTGAATATCTAAGCTCTTTCCTCACTCAAATATTAATTTAAAAATTTTTCAGCCAGAAGATTGTTGTAAACTGATTGAAATCGATTGTTATCTTACATGTTTCGCCCAACATGAGCGATCTCAACTGACATTGTTCTTTTGCCGGAATTTTCCCCTGCTTGCTCTCATCCGAATCCAGGGTTTTAAGTGCCTGTCGCAAGTAAATGCTACTTCATTTTTCTGAGTCTGTCTTTAGCTCCATGCATGTACATACAGTAGTGTTATTGTGGCTCATGTCAGTTGCACAGCCATGTGCAAATTTGATTGTGGTGGGAGGGTCAAGCCCCCCCCGTCACCGTTAAACAAATACGCATTACAAACTTCTCCTTTTTGTCTACTATGACTACTTAAAGAAGTCTTCTATAGAATGGCTCTCCTACAATGAGTTAGAACTCCCATCGCTCCGACAATAGAATAATGGCTACTTCATGGTAACTATGTCATGTAGTGCTTAGCCCCTCGACTGAGACCACACTCAGGCTTCAACCAATAATTGACTGACTAATTTGCAGGGTTCGCTAATGGTGCTGAGATTCAAAGGTATCAAAAAACAAACTAAATAAGTTGGCTTACATCAGCCAAATTACTCTTGCGTTTCTTCGAATGTATTAAATTTGAGTGCTTTTTATCCAATGACATTAAGCACGTTTTCAAAGGTTTTTGGTATTTAATTGTCATTTTCGTTTTATCTCTTCTTGAATTAAGTATACACCTTCGTACAGATATAACGCTAAATAATGCGATACTATTGATGTCACCTTGTTTTTTGGGGGAGAGTCAAGGAAAATTCTGAAGACTGGGAGGGGTGTAACAGGAAAATAATATACCTTATATCGTTTTTGTAAAAATTTTCACGGTACGTACGTGTTATTGCGACCACACCAAAGAAGTGAAGTTAGGTTAATCCTAATGAAATATACCAAAACAGGATGAAAATATAATACTTTAGTAACAGAATTATGGAAACTACAACAGAGAATTATGGAAAGCAAGCCGCCCAGAACGCATTATATTAAATACCTAACCTAACTACCTCTATATACTAAATATTTAATTAAAATATACCTGTATAGTAGTTTATCTCGCTGAGACTAAGCTAAGTAACTCCGAATGCAGACACAGAAACCGGTTTTACTCAGAACAAGAACTCGAATATGGTCGCTATAACACGTAAGTAGGCCTACCATTTTCCCATTTTAAGCAGCATTTTGAAAATTTTTGAATCTTTGGATTGTATGATCCCTCAAGTGACATTTCCACTCAACAACCAATATTAAGATCATTGTTGTATCGTAACAGTGCGCTGGCCACAAGCAAGGCTTAAATTTACACAGCAAATCCTGAACTGGAGAAAATTAGCTTCATAGTAACAGCTTAGACAACCTATAAATGATAGATAGATAGATAGACTAAACTGTATTTCATACAAATATAAACAACACACATAATTAAATAAAGCCAACAGGGAGCTAAGCTCGAAAGGAAGGCTAACAATTAGAGAGATGAAGTATTAAGTTGGACCGAAACACTTCGGAGGTACCGAAATCCCCACCGAATACCCTAATGAAGCAGAAAATAAGCGTTTGTCAGTAGAAATACAGAGAATCTTGTAAAAATATTATTTACCTTAAGTATATAACATTTTGTAGATATGATTTATGTCGCTCCTATATCATGTAACATAATATAATGTGTAACAATGGCGCTTTTCATCTGACAAATAAGTAATTATCTCCTCATAATTTTGATTGAACTGGGAAAGTATATTTTGGTCAAAACATCCACTTTTTTTGTAAATAAAAACCCCGTTTAGGAAATATTTATGCTTAGTTTGTTGCCATTTAAGACTGTCTGGCTGTAATCCTGAGGATTTTCGATTAATGTCATTTAGCCGGAAGAATCACCTCCTAGACAATTCCTGAATGACATATAGTCGGAGGGTGCGGGAGTATAAAAGATGAGTAAATAAAGCTGCAAATCATTCCAACAAATAACACAAAGCAGTGATCTACAAAAAAAAACATTTGACCTAAAAATAATTGAATATAATGCATAAAAGAAAATTAAAGAAAAAAAAATCCCAAGCTTTTACTAGATTATGGAAGAGGAGAATGGGTTATGGACAGAGAGAGTAAATTCAGATTCCGAGTAAAAATTACCAATTTTAGTTTTAGCTATGTCCAAAGGCTCATTAATTTTGAATCTAAAGACTACATGTAGTTCGGTGTTGCTAAAACACATTTGAAACCCAAATAAACGCATATAATATTTGAAATAACAATTGCAGGTTGAACAAAACCCGCAAATTCTAAAACCACGAAAAAAAGTTGGGAAGTCCTAAATGGTTTCTTTTCTTCACGAGGCAATCTTATGAAGTTCTAAAAACCATTTTTCAAAATATAAACTAATTACTTATCTTACTCCTGAACTCAGCTTTTATCCCACCCTTTTCTCCCTAAGGAAGAAACATACAGCCCACCTAGCCAAACTATATGTTTAATTTACATAAGGCTTATTAATCTTTTTAGAAATTTTAAATGACCCGCACTAATCAAACGACAAATTTTTCAAAAGGTATAGTTTTGTTAGCCTGGGCTTTAGGCATATATGGGCTATGTATTTCCACCCCATAGTAGTTTTCAGAATTTCATAGGGTTTCCGTGTGAACAGAGGTAGCCCTTAAGGATTAACAACGCTGTGCTAATCCTGGCTAATTTTCTCTTAACTAATAGAATAAATAAATGTAAACAAGCGTCCATCCATAATTTTGCGCTAATCTAAAAGATCCTTAAGAAGTCACTAATGCTTGAGAAAAAAAGTATATAAATAATATATATATATATATATATATATATATATATATATATATATATATATATATATATATATATATATATATATATATATTGAGCTTGAAAATTGCAAAACAAAAGAATAAATACTGCACCTTGCTTAATATCCACCATTTTACTGCTCATGTTTAGTTTTTTGAAGAATAAAGTCAAACTTGGCCAAATACAAGTTATTGTCAAAAAATCAAACTCTGCAAATAGTCAAATATTTGGCAAGCAGTAATTCACATCCAACCAAGGCGAACTACATCTGTGTGGCAAAATATGCACACTAAAACTTGGCACTCTTTTTCATTTTTCAACTACTCATTTACATCATTTTTGCTCGCACCTACTGTTTGACCGGTCGCCTAGAGCAACCAAAGGATGTTTGCTTTTAATTGAGAACAGGGAGGAGGAAACACTAAGAAAAATAAGTGTCACCTGTCATAAAAGACAAGAAAAACCTGCTCCTTCTCAAATTGACGAAATAGTACCCTGGCAGATGTTGACAGAAAATTAACAATATACTGTTCCACAATTCTTCAGGTCCAGCGGGACTTTATTGGAAATAAAATCAAATTTTTTAAACTGAAAGCATAACGCCAATGACACTTAAAACAAACTAGAACTGTTCTGTATATTATTTATGGGGCTGATGCCCCCAACTTAGTGTATTCTTCGGGATAATGTTTCTAATCACTTCTTGTAACTATTTGGCTCCTAAATTTGATCAAAAACTGAACTCGTGATATTTGGGCACTCAAAGGAGGCACTGGATAAGATCAGAAGAACTAATCTTTGGCCAAAACAGGATAAAAAGGTTCTTGGCTCTTATTCCTCGTCCTTCAAAGCAACAAAATCTATCAGAAACTTATACCATTTTTTTATTTCTGGATATTCTTAACCTCAAACAACTGAAAGAATTACAAAAAGCATTGTGGTTTTTGACATTCAGTCTCCAATAAACTATTTCCATGATAAGGCTATTGCTGGGGTTCCTGTTTTTCTATTCATTTTCGCTCCAAGAAGCTACATCTTCCTCTGCTTAAATTAAAAAGGGTTAGATTTTCATTAATGTACCAGATCCCCTATATTGCAAATAAATTTAATCTGACTGAAATGGCTCCAAAGAATCGTTCACCAATTTAAAAATGTCTTTAGAGGATTGTTCCTGTGTAGGATGTGGGGACTTAAGAATGTAAGAATTTTTTTTTGTTCAGTTTATATTCGACCTGGGATGGTCTCTACTCTTTTTTATCTCTTCTTTCTTCTTTTTTTTGTTGCTTTTTTTCTTGATCTGTTTTCAATTTTGTCTGAAGATGCATTATATTAAAGCGTTAATTTTAACTTTGTGTTCTATGAATTAAGTCGACACATCGCGCTGTGCTCTCCGTTTGATAAAATGGAAAGTTCGTTACAACTATTGTATTAATAAAGATTTACCTTACCTTCAAGAAAGTTTCTGGCCATTTTGTACAGTTTGAAGAAACGACAGATATCTCTAATGATAGATGTTATAAACAATGGGATAGGGAAGCAACATAAATAAAAAAAGAAAATACATATTCCAAGTTTTGTCAATTAACAGACATGTCGATAATTTGAAAAATTAACTCAAATAGAAATATTATTTTAAAAAATGGACAGGTTATCAAAAATTGTAAAACCGTCATGTACAGCCCCCAAGAAATTAATTGAGATATAAAACCCCAGTAGTGGGGGTCAATCTATTCTACGACATGCCCTCTCTTTTACATAGGATTTCTACGACATGCCCTATGACGTCATGGCAAAGATAGGGAAAATAGCATGGGATTTCTACGCTATGCCCTCTGACATCACAGCATCCCTGTTTCTAGCGATGGGCTGGCAAGATCTCGAGCGCATGCCCTGTTTCTAGAAAAAATTCCCAGGTGTTTCCCCCCTATAGGTGTCTAGACGCCCATTGTATAGAAAAATCGTGTCTAAACATGCCTTCCCAGGTGATAGAAGCATTTTTTTTGATCGAGAGTCAGTTTCTTTCTGGAACTGGCGCAGGCAACACTGAAATAGATGCTTATACATTATTGAATTTTGAAAGTGTTGATGAAACAGGACCTAGAGTGCCTAAACTAGCGGTGGAAATTACAAGGGACTCCTGACTAACCATAGAATGGGATAAGATGTATGCTGGATATGTTATAACATTAACCAAATTCAAGTCAGAGGAACAATTATGCTTTGCGGCTAAGATGAATATAGTGCATATACAGAGACTACAAGACGGATTAAATGTGCTGGCGATATATTGAAGAGAACAATTCATAGAAAACGGTTAGTCTGTATTTGGTAGTGGGAGTGTTAAAATGGATGGATTTTAGAACCAGAAAATATAACGTAATCTAGTAAAATTGGAAAAATGTCTAATTTTAGATGGTGACTTTCTGGAATTATCTCTTCAAAGAAAAATATTTTCTCAAGAAATGCTTAACGATATAATGCGAATCGATTTCCTATCTTTGAACTATTGTATGAAACTTTGTCGTCGTGGTTCCCAAGCTTTTACTCAATTTATATATACATTAATTGAGACAGAACAAAAAAGATATTGTGGTTTTGCTCTTATCCACTACATAGACGGCCATTTTGTGAAACCCCCCACGAGACATTTTTAATGAACCCGAGTCAGTTTCTTTTTAGAAGTGAGACAGTCAACATCTAAAAATGTGTCACACATGCCTATTATGCTTGTATACTTTGGGCTGCTGGTCATCCTTTGAGAATTGTACTTTTGCTGATGACTAAAATGAAAAGTGTAAATTATACAATCCATGTAAATTGCACAGAGGATATGCAGTGCAAATTAAAAACTGTAATTCATGTCTTGAAGAGATTTGTGACTCTCATAATAGAGGATTCATTTGCTCTAAATGTCACTATGACAAATGCGATCAATAGAAAAATACTTACCCTGGCATAATTGTGAGAAATATTAAACGTGACTTCAGTTTATTTTTAAGAGACTGGTATCGTCGTGCCTTTAATCAGTTTGGGAAGAAGAACCTGGAATACGCTTCAATTGCTGGAATAAGAAAAGAATCTTGTTTCTACGACACTGTTGTCTAGATACCGGCTACTTTGATTATAAACCTACAGACTTTTATTTGGCGGTTACAGAAAGTGATTCTTCATATGAGAATTTTTTATGTGAAATTGTCTCAGATAAGCAAATTAAAACATGTGAATTTTATGAATCAGAGTAGTATTATTGATTTTACAAAGAGATTTAAAAAAAATGAAGTTACAGTATATTGTAGAAAATTTGACCCTGACTATGCATGTAAAGATGAAAACAATTTTAATCCTCATAAGCTGCTGCCACTTATCGTTTCTGATGATTACCTATACATAAGAGAAGAAATCTAAAAAGGCCACAGCGTTTTGTATATATACAAATTTTTATAAATAAACAAATTTACATACATATTTAAAGCATTTCACTTTTAGGGCACCGAAATTTATATTATAGAGATAAGAAAGAGTATTTTCAACTAGAAAGTCTTTTAACCGACGATTGTCACCATAAATCTTGAGGAATTCCATGTAAGTTTGTCCACGACTTCGAAAAATTAATCATAATAGGGCATGAAAACCACAGCTATGATAGATCTTCTATCCGCTTCCAATTTTGAATAATAGATTTTCTACTCTGCTCAAAAAAAATTAATGTGAGGTGTATAGAATGTATACGCTAGGCCAAACGGGTAAAAAATTCTATATTGCTTCTTGTTTGAAAGATGCATAACCAATGCCCCGTGTTTACACAAAACAATTTCTTGATAGCATGACACAATTTGTTCATACTCCCAAACCTATATGATAATGTGACAAAGGGGTATTCATATGAATTGATCTCTACAATTACATGTTGATCTTCAATAAATGTTCAATCATGAGGTATAATTTCTATGTCATAATTATGATCCTCTCTTAAGATAGCATATGCATTTTTAAGAATACAATCTACAAGAGCAACTCAATACCTTCCCTCAAATTCAATGACAGGGAAAGGTTTTTAACAAAAAATCGCTCGTTTTACTCAAATCGTCATAAAAAGGATCGGAAACATTGGAAATGAATGTCACATAGAAACCTTCAGACATTATGAACGTCTTAAACGGGTATCCACGAATCAAAATCAGAGTTGTATCCTAGCCAGTGAAAAAGCAACTGTCGCGTACCCTTGCGATTACGAGTCTTTAATACCTTTTCAATTTGATAGATTGCACTATTTCCAACTTTTTTTAATTCTTAGTCATAAAAACCGCCAAGAATCTCTTCATCTTTCATATCGCAAAGCCTACACGTTACAGGTTTAGTGTCCAAGACTTTTGACACTTTAAAAAGGTCAGTGCTCCACAAGTCATTTCCCTTTTCAAAAATTTTTCATGTACGATTGATTAAAACAGTATCTCTAACATTAAGTTTTTTCTTCCCCGCCTTTTCATTAGATTATTGTTTAAGGAAAGTTGTATTATCACTATGATGAACTTTTTGAGGGCTAGCATTGGCCAAGGATCGATGAGGGCGTTGATTATAAATCTGCATAATTTATTTAAATCTTGAATAAATGCAGCTGTATTTTTCAATGTACAATACAAATTAAAAGTCGAATTGTTTGTATCAAACGGTCCACCAATGCTGCCTTTATAGGACTATGACTGTGATAGAGTATTGTATTATATTTCAATAAAACCCTTTTTACATATGGATTAACAGATTCACTTCCACGGTCTGTTTGAATTTTGTTATACGAATCTTGTTCAAAGATCTATTCAAGGGCTTTAGCAACTTCATTGCTTCTCTTTGACTGCAATGAAGCTGCATGTGCATAGTGATTAAAAACACTTATTGCAAGTAAAATATGCTTGTAGGTTTATTATGACGTCTTTGAACCTTGTCTAGAGTCAAGAAATCTGCTTGTAATATATGTAGAGGGTAAAAGGCTTTAGTTTTTCGATAGTGACGACCTCTAGTCCTATGATTTCGATTAAGAGTATAATTGGGTTCCTTTTGTAAATACTCTTGTGCTAGCTTCTTTTTAATTCTGGTAACATTAGCAAGTGTAGTGGGTGTACGTAAACTTCCTGGCTCACCAATATTTTCATAAACACCTTTTAAAACTTAATCCATTTTGAACATAAACGAGGTGTGAAGCGTCCGCTATCGCTACCCTTTTGCATACTACCGGGTGAATCAATACGTCTTTGCTTTTGTCTAGCTACCACCGGCGTTGTCATCAAATCAATGCTTCTACTAGTTGTACTAGTATTTTCCAAGAAAGATAAAAGTCATCCTCTTCTACCTTTAATGTGGTTGATGGACTATGTTCTTTTAATTGCTTTGGAATTTGCTTCTTGCTAATAAGACTTTTGGGAAAATTTGACGACTTTAAAAAAATTACATAGACGACTATCAATGGAATTGACTCTTTTACAATTTGCAATCAGATCCGATAACAAAACAATTAAATTGTAACTCATGCCCTGGATTATAACTTCATTCTTTTTCTCATAGATAGATCTATGGGAAAATTATCACTACTACTACTTATTCACTGGACAAGTATGATTTACAGTTAGTTGTAGTCCGACTGTTGTCAACAGCAGCAGCAGCAGCAGCAACATGTATCAATTTAAAACACCATTCAGATCGTTTCTCT